>NC_083581.1:69652113-69952113 GCF_027579695.1 Neoarius graeffei | reverse complement strand
GCAAGTGATGAGGTGGGCAAATACAGTGGCCTGAAGCCCCTGCTTTCGCCAGCATATGGAACAGCTGGTGACTACAGCCCTCCAACAGCCATAACAGGAGAGAGCGGAGGAGCCGAGCATGGTTTTCCACAGCAACAACGTTCACTAAAGCACTCTGAACCACTGAAAAGTACAGAGCAGCACCTGCTGGAGGTGGTAAATAATGAGCTACAGGACTGCACGTTGCCTCCACTGTGGTCAGATCTAGTTGGCCATGCTCGTCTTAAAGCAGTTCTGGAAGAGGAACTGCTGTGGCCAGTACTGCGCTCTGACAGCTCTGTTCGTCCGCCACGAACTGTGCTACTGTTTGGTCCACGAGGGGGTGGCAAGACCACACTGGCGCACTCCATGGCCACCCAGCTTGGTGCCACTTTCTTCAGACTGAGCGGCGCCACGTTGGTATCCAAGTGGAAGGCTGAAGCTGAGCAGCTTCTTGGCATGCTATTCTCTGTGGCTGCAGCACGCCAGCCAGCAGTGGTGCTACTAAGTGAGTTAGAGGCCTTTGAGGATGATGAGGGTCTCAGACAGCAGCTACAGGTCCAGTTGGAGAAGGTACAGCGTGGATTGGTACTGGTGATGTGTTCCACACGCCACCCAGAGCTTCTGAAAGAGCCTCTGCTACGCTGCATGGCCAAGCGCTACCATGTCAGCCTACCGGACGGAAGTGGGCGCAGGCAGCTGCTGCTGCAAGCTCTTGGGCCTCATGGCTGCAGTCTGAGTGAACAGGAGCTGGCTGCTGTCTTGCAGCGTTGCGATGGATTCTCTGTATGTGAGCTGCTGCAACTCGGTCAGCAAGCCCTGGCTTCAGCATCAGCTTCAGGCACTGGTCAGATGCATGGCCTTGGCGCACCCCTCTCCTCACCAGCCTTCAAAGACTTCGAGAGCGCTTTCTGTAAGGTGCGACCACATGGGGCCCCCAAAGAAATGGACACTTGTATGGAATGGAGCAAGGTGTATAGCCACTAAGAGACAGTTCAGCCACTGGAATCAGGACTGCTTATGTTTGTGCAGAGGTAAAAAGCCTCATGGATACTTTTTTTGCTTTTATTCTTTCTGTTTTCTTTTTGTAGCTACATACTTCGCAGCCAAAAAGGGGGGTTATTTTGGGAGATTACATTTTACGGTGAAAAGGCATTTTAGAATGAACACCTTTTTGTCTTGGAAACATGCCATGGTGTGCTGTTTTTCTATAAATAAACATATACTTTATTTTTTTCCCCAAAGAAATTAAAAATATTAGGCATTTATCAGAAGGGGAAATTGTTAGCTGTTTGCTGTTAGAAAATCTGAAATATTTTCTGGAATTTCACTCGAATTCCGATCAGCCTTGATCCTGGAATGACCCTGGATTATATGAATAATGCCCCATTAACTGTAATTCTCAGGATGCTATTTATTGCCTCTCTGCTCCAATGGCATTATATTTTTTATTATTTTGATTGACTCTAAATTGATGTTTTGGAGTTTCTGATTTCTGATCTTGGGACATATTGGAGCAAATGAATTAATTGTTTTTGACCAAAAAAGATAAAAGAGCACCATATCCCTTTTTTAAAAGATACCTGCCCTATTGACAGCATTTTACCAAAAGGCAACCACCGTTATGCAACCTGCTTGAAACCAACAATATTGTGCAAAACGAGTTCATTGTTAGACCGTGCTCATATTGTGTGCACTTTGTCAAAGCACGGTCTTTTCATGAAAGGTGTATGCATCGCTACCCAAATAGTATTAAGACATAAGAAGTAAGAGAGAAAGAGAGAGAGAGAGAGAGAAACTGGCCCTTACTGTCTGCACAATCTGCTCTGTACACTGTACAAACCAAACACACACGGAAAATAGAGTCCACAGTCTTCTGGGGCGTTAAACACACAACCTCTAACCACCAATCCCCGTAGTCCATCTCACATTCCTCATCCAGATTTCTGATTTCCTGACACAGTGTTTTTGGACCCTGGAAATGCAAGAGCAAAAAAAGTCTAATATTCTCTTCTGCTTACTATTTTTTTTCTTAGTATATGTAGTCTTGTTTGAAATACTCAGGAAGAAGTTCTTTACCTCAGAAATGATAACGAATGTATGTAACCTTAGGGTCTTAGTAGTGAATATTGAGGTGGTTCAGAGTTGTGTGTGTGTGTATGTGTGTGTGTGTGTGTGTGTGTGAGAGAGAGAGAGAGAGAGAGAGACCTGTACACACACTGCAGCTATGGTATTACCTCATAGAAGAAAACTTGAAAATGCTACAAAGACTAACATTGAATGTAATTCAGGTATTTCAGGGGATATCTGATGCCATAAAAATCCACAATTTTTTTGTAATTCTATATAAAAACATATTTCCTTCATCCTTTCCATTTATATTGGATGTAGATTTTGATCGCGTGATGATTGTCTTCATGGAACGTTCTTATAGATGGCAGATTGGATGCTTGATTTTGTTGGACAAACTGTTTAGAACCTGATCATTTTTTTTTTCACATTCAATTTACGGATAGTTTTTATAAACACGCTACATACGTAATGCATTATGACTCTTCAGATAATAGAAACCAGCCCAAAGATTAATCGGCGCAGATTTGTATGCAACTGGCAGCTAATCATGTCTAATAACTGATTGTGTCATGCAGATTCTTGTACACACACTGCTGATACACTCGACATGTAGACAATCCAGAAGCTTGTACCAATGTTAATGACTTTGGCTTTTACTCCACGCCAAATGCTACTGATTGCGCCAATGCCATCTCATCTCATCTGATCTCATCTCATCTCATCTCATTATCTCTAGCCGCTTTATCCTGTTCTACAGGGTCACAGGCAAGCTGGAGCCCATCCCAGCTGACTACGGGCGAAAAGCGGGGTACACCCTGGACAAGTCGCCAGGTCATCACAGGGCTGACACATAGACACAGACAACCATTCACACTCACATTCACACCTACGGTCAATTTAGAGTCACCAGTTAACCTAACCTGCATGTCTTTGGACTGTGGGGGAAACCGGAGCACCCGGAGGAAACCCACGCGGACACGGGGAGAACATGCAAACTCCGCACAGAAAGGCCCTCGCCGGCCACGGGGCTCGAACCCGGACCTTCTTGCTGCAAGGCAACAGCGCTAACCACTACACCACCGTGCCGCCCCGCCAATGCCATTGTTCTGCAAAAGTTACACAATTTTTGAACATACATATAATAATATACAGTGCTGTGCAAAAGTCTTAGGCATATGTAAAGAAATGCTGTCGACCAAAAATGGCTTAAAAGTAATGAAATGAAATGTTTCAACATTAAAAAAATACTATAGTCAGCAGTAAGCCATAATAAATGAAACAAAGTCAATATTTGATGTGAGACGAGTCGACCCTTTGCTTTAAAAAAAAAAATTGTAGTCTCAGGTACAATGAGTGCAGTTTTATGCGGAAATGAGCTGTAGGTTTTACTGAGCGTCTTACAGAACCAGCCACAGTTCTTCTGGACATTTTGACTGTCACACTCGCTTCTTCATTTCACACCAAAACCCAACAGCCTTCATTATGTTTTCTTTTTTAATCTGAAATGTGCTCTCTTATGTAATACTCTGCTCAGATTTTTTTTTTTCCTGTAACGTTTAATTTTGTGCTGGAAAAAAAACGAACGTTTGGAACCGTAAAATGTTTTTGTACTGACTCGATAATGTAGAAGTCATAAAATAGAAATCGATAACAAAGTTTGTATGAAAAAATAGGGTGCCTAAAACTTTTGCACAGTTTTATATATATACAGGGTGTTTAAAAAAAAAAATTTATATCATTTTTGCAATCCAATAACTTTGCCAATTTTCATTCAGTTGACCTCAAATTTTAACAGCATGTGTGGAAACAGGTCAAAATTTTAAGTTTAATGTTTTTTGTTTTTGTCTTTTTAGGTATAGAAATGCCATTCACTGGAAAAGAAAAGGCGTTTTGTGTGTTAGAGTACGCTCGAACACAGTCGAACAAGTCGAAAATTTGTGAAATCGTTCATGGATTCCACATACCTTTGAATTTCTCATTCAAATTTTGCGGAATAAATCTTATACTGCTCAACCTTAAGCCTGTTCAGTTTCATTTGCCAAGACTATGAAGTTTCTGGGATATTTACATGTCAAATAATATCACATTTTTTTGAAACACCCTGTATATATACAGTACATATATATATACAAGGGTACGTCAAAAAGTTCTAAGACAGATGTTGTTATAATTTCGAAAGGTGTGAAAGAGATCCCCCAGAGTTCTACAAAGAAGGAATTCTCTGTTGGAAACACCGCTTGCAGAAGTGTTTAGATTTAAATGGAGGATATGTAGAGAAATAGCTTTGTTATTTTCATAAATAAAGATTTTTTTTTCAATTTGTCTTAGAACTTTTTGACTTACCCTCGTGTGTGTGTGTACACAAATAGCACTCTTTAGTACTTGTAGTACTCTTTCCTTCCCATCCTCTTTTTTTTTTTTTTTGCATTTGGTCATCATTCAAGCTTAATTGGTGGCTTCTGACATGACACCGAATGCAGGTCAACCATAATGATCTTCTGCATACACATTGATTGGGACATACGTTAAAGTACAAAACCCAGACGTCTGGCACTCTGACTACACACGTTATAGTGTAGACACAATACAGAGCACTGCCCGCTTCTAGTCACACAATCTGAGAGACGACGTTTTATACAAGACTCGTGAGATTTGTATCCTTTTTGCTCCAAATACACGCATACCAAATCTTCACTTTCCAAAGGTATTCAGGCATGTTCAGCTCGCAGTTTGTTCAACAAAATTAGCATTTATTAGCTGTTTTGACTCTATTAGTACAGTAACTTTGATCTAGGTTCTTGTTCTTGTACATTTTCTGTAACCATTTCTACCTCATTTTTTTTTGCAACATATTGTACATGAAAGTATTTATTTCATGTCTTTTTTGATGTCTGTTTTGAAAATGATAATGTTCTTGAACTGTAATAGTCTACCTCAAAAAAGGCTGTATTTTAAGAGAAAATATCACACATTATTAAAGAGAATATGTCAACCTTTTGACCCAGGTTTATTTCTCACGCTGTGTGTGGTGAAGGAGCTTACATCACTGCAGCTGGCAGGCTACCAAGATAGGCGGCCTGACCTTGTTCAGCACTTCTATCCTCAATTGACCTCGGCGTACGGAGCAGGGGAAAACCATCTAGATTTATTAAGAAAAGATTTACAGAAAACAAGGATTAGTTTCAGGAGTTTCAGGCATTTGATTAGGTCAGTAGGGAAATAATAGCTGTAATTCCTGTAATAGTTGGACATGCTGAATGTCTGTATATAAAGTACCACAGTATTGCTACAGGGTTTTTGTGCTAAAAAGCAGAAAATCTCGTGTATTATTTTTTTATCCAGCTGTCTACGGAAAGTCAAAGCATTTATCTATCTGCATTAGTGAGTAGATTCCAGCTTATAGAAGAAATGCTGCATTGTGCAGAAATGGCTTGTTATACATTACTGGATAATGTAAAAGCGGCAGCTACAGTTACACTGGGGAACACAATTTTTGTTGAGTTTGGTCTGACAGCTGTTTTTAACTAATTTTTGGGTGCGGAATCCAAAACTGGTCTCAGTTTTTCTCTATCACGTCAAGTTTTTGAACTATAGGGTCCCCGTTTTCTTAAAGAATATGAAAAATACTGTACTTAACAGATATGTGCTTGTTTTATAAAAATTTACAAATATTGACATACAATGAAATATGAAAGAAACAGGCATGACTGCAATGTTTATTTAACATTATTATGTTTTTACAAAGGATATGGCTACTGTAATTATAATTGTGTGCAAGAAGAAGAAACCTTTATTCGTCACATGCACACTTCAAGCACAGTGAAATTCATTCTCTGCATTTAACCCATCTGGGGCAGTGAACACGCACGCACACACTCAGAGCAGTGGGCAGCCACACCAGAGCGCCCAGGGAGCAGGTACCTTGCTCAAGGGCACCTCAGCCCAAGGCCAACCCACCTGCATGTCTTTGGATTGTGGGGAAAACCGGAGCATGCAGAGGAAACCCATGCAGAACATGCAAACTCCACACAGAAAGGCCCTTGCCGACCACTGGGTTTGAACCCAGAACCTTCTTGCTGTGAGGCAACCGTGCTAACCACTACACCACCGTGCCACCTGTGCAAGTAGTTAAGGTAAAAATTTACGTTTATAGCTCTTTCTGGAGTGTTCAACTTGAGGACTATCGCGTTTGATGCTCCAACAATAGTCAGCCATCATATGTACATCCCATCTACCCTGATAACGTTCTTCCATAACCTTCAAATAGTCTTACTACAGTGGAATTTTGCTTATCTGGAGGGTAAGCTGTGGAGAAAAAACTTGACGTGCTAGAAAAAAACTGACTGCAATTTTGGAATCAGCATGCTAATTTTAGTTTTAATCAGCATAAAAATCTAACTCAACAGAAAAAATTTTTAAAATTGTTCCCCAGTGTTATCGACAGCTTAACGATCTTTTGGCCGTTGCAAAAGTAGAAAAGACTTTCAATACGTAAATTGTGCATGAATAATTACTCAAACTTCCACTGGAAAAAACAACAACAACGAGTTGATTCCCGATTACTTAGCGTATCAGATCACATGACACCATTCCACAAGTATCGACACCTTGGTTCACAGTTATCGACACCATTCCACAATTTTCGACATCCAGATGATTATTAATAAAAAATAATAATCGGTATGTGGTATTAAGTTAACAAAACAGTTTTTATTTAAAATTTGTTTTACATAGACTTACATTTAGTCCAAAATATGTTTTATATAAATATATGGATGTCGGTGTTTACGTAAATGAGGAAGTAATTCTAATGTTTGTAAACAAATGAACTGATAATGTTTAACCTGCATCAGAAAATCTTTTTGTTCCGCTTTCTAAGTATTTTCGTAGATCGTATTTTGTTAATCATTTGTTGTTGTTTGTATTAATTTCTAGTTTTGTAGTTTACCCATAAATGTCAACAGGCAATTGATATTGTAACCACATGAAAATCCAGGTCAAAGGTCACATGTCATTCCTCGAACCAAAATATAAAACGTCCACTGATATTGTAGTATGTGGTAGATATTTACAACAAACTGCAAAAAATACTTTCTGAATGGAATAGAAACATCTCAGTATTTCAAGCATGTAATTTTTTCTATACTAGGAATTTAATTCTGGTCTAATTCTATTTATTGCAATCGGATTCCACATACCCTATAAACATTCCATCCTGTTATGAATCAGAAAAAAATTATTATAAATCACAGCACTTTTATTTTTTTAAAGTACTTCATCTATGTTACACAAAGATCGATCCATAACAGTTGTAAATGTCACTTAATTCTACAGGGTGTCGATAATGGTGGACACCGGTGAAAGTGATCACTATTATCGACACCTCACATGACTTCTCAAACACGCGTTTAGATACAAAATGGCGACTGTCAAATGTAAGAAACAAAGTAGGTTTCGATGAGGAGATCATGAAATATCGGTGAATTTGATCAGTAAAAACATGTCCATGATCTTTCCACCATGCTTACTTGCGATGATAACGAACGGGCTTTCCTGAAATTGCTGATCGTGCTGAAAAATACTCCATCTCCGGTAACGAGCTGTGTCATCAGACGACAAGATCAAAGGGCGAGGGGGGGGGGGTCTTCTGGTTGATTACTTAACCAATAATAACTGTTGTAACTGAAACTCACCTTTGTAAAATAGTTTTTATTGGTAAATCTGAAAAGGTGTCGATAATTATGAACTGTCGATAATTGTAGCTGCCGCTTTAGCTGTTTAAAACTTTTTTGATGGAAATTAGTTTAATTGAGGTCAAAATCTTTGTTAAAAAATCACAAAGGACTTTGAAGGCTCCAGGCTTTTTCATAATAGTATCTGTTCTCTATTAGATTAAAAATAATAGCCATAATAGCCAAAAAAAAAAAACAAGTCACATCTACGGTACAAATCGTGGCATATTAGTATACAATCTCAATATGTTGCTCATGTAAATTAACACAAAACAGGATTGTCAGTTCTTGGCCAACCTCTGAGGCTGCCTTTTGTGTTTCATGTCCAGATGACGCACTGACATTTTTCATAATGACTGTTAGGTTGCTTTGGGCCAAATCTGTATGTTTGACAAGTACAAGAACACAGTCTCATCGAAAACGTCCACACTGAAGTATCCAGTTTGAATTACTGTTAATGTTAAAGAAACATGGTTTGAAGAATATAACACAATAGTAAGGCAAATCTCAAATATTTATTGTATAAATAATGTACCATTTGGCAAAGAGTGTCTACAGTTTGACCAGCTGTGCCAAGCCGGTAGCTTGCCAAACCAAGCTGGATTATTCAGCAGGATTGACACTGTTACCAAAGCAAGGGAAGCAGGGGCGTGGCCACCGGGGTGGCCGGGGGTGTCATTGGCTACCCCTGAAATTTGGTTGGCCACCCTAAGTGGCCCCCCCTCCCCACCTCAGTAAGGGAGAAAAAAGGAGGGTTTAATTAATTGCAAAATTTATTTTTCCACGCATATGTATAAAAGTACAATTTAAAAGTGTTTTGATGTTGGGCAATATTATTTTTAATTATTTTGTACGCAACAGTATAACTGCTTTTGCGAATAGGTTATTAGCCGCACAGGAAGAACGTCAATTTCATCCAATCACAACAGAAGAAGTTGGACCTCTTTCATAATCCGGCCCGCGGAAGACAATCATATAAACGCGATTGAGCAGATCTATAAACTATAAGCGTCAGTGTTATCACGTAGACAGGTGTTCTAGAGATCCGTCTTTCCAGTCAGTCGTATTCACGCGAGATTACATTTGCAGAGTGGTGCAGCGCGTGCCATGGAAGTCATTCTGGCGCCCGTGCCACTGATGATCTCGAGAACACAGGATAAAACTTTACAGTGAGTGGCCCTAAAAAAAGAAAAGTGGACAGTGAGTGCAGGGTGTTCAATAAAGAATGGACAACTAAGTATTTTTTTGCTGAAGTCCGATCAAAGGCTGTATGCCTTATTTGCAAAGAAACCGTTGCAGTTTTAAAGGAATATAAAATCAAACGGCACTTTTCCTCCAAGCATGCTAATTATGCTAACAACCAGTCAGCGCAAGAACGGACGAATACAGCTCAGCGGTTGCTGAGTGAATGTGAGTATTAACACTTTCTCTTTTTAAAACTATGTTGGAGCTGTAATAAGATGGTAGTCACATGTTTACAGACATAATAATATAAAAAGTATAAATTATATAAAAAGTATAAATTTTGGTTGTCGTGGGTGGCTGCTGTAGTGCTGGGGTTTGTTTTTAAAGCCTAGGTCACAACCAGCCGTACGCGCTCCTACGGCCGGTCTATGTGCAAAAAATGCAAGAAATGCACAGAGGGCGCGCGTGATGTGCTGATTTTCGAGCCGTAGACTGGCCGCAGACCGTCTGCAGAGGTTCTTTGTCATGTCAAACAAACTCTACGGGCGCTTACGTTTTTTTCAGGTTGCAAGACAAACTTACGGCCAACGCGCTTCTTTCTCCATGAACAAAAAAAAATCGCATGCCCAAAAAATCGTACGTCCGGTTGTGACCTAGGCTTAAGTACCATGTGCTTTTGGGTGTCTGCTCCGCCCCTCATTTATGTCCCTGTCTGCTATTATAGGTGTATTATGAGCAGCTGACCTTGCTTCTGCTTATATCTGTTCCTGGACTTTTGCCTGTGGAGGTTATTCTGATCTATGAGTGGCCTTTTGGAATATGAAAACCTGTTTGGAACCTGTGTTTTGATTTTTTGAGGACTGGAAATATTTCAGTGAGTGACTTTGAACCTGAAAACCAGTTTGGAATTTTTTGCTTTCTTGAGCTGTTTTGTTTGATTTTGTGGGCTGGATGGATCCAGTGCCAAACCACTGAACTGCAAACATGTTGGCATGGTGTGGTACCCAAACTGTTGAACTGCAAACATTTTGGAATGGTGTGGTGCCTCTCCTACTAATGGTGGTTGGTTGTACTGGCAGGCTGGAAGTGGATGGTTAAAAAAAAAAAAACACTCAGGTGTAAATCTACGAGTTCAGTGAAATGTACAAAAATGATATGTACTGATATGTAATTTAGTTCAATTTAATGATATGCAATTTAGTTGTATGTATAAAATGATACAAATATACAAATACACTGGCATCCTACTCATCCTGGCAGCTCAAAGATATAATTTAAGAATTAAGTGTG
This sequence comes from Neoarius graeffei, assembly GCF_027579695.1. Lineage (NCBI taxonomy): Eukaryota > Metazoa > Chordata > Actinopteri > Siluriformes > Ariidae > Neoarius > Neoarius graeffei. Next base: position 69,941,815 of record NC_083581.1, on the reverse strand, counting down.
CTACTTTTCTTACTGTCACGTGTGTGTGTGTGTGTGTGTGTGTGTGTGTGTGTGTGTGTGTGTTACTTTTCTGGATGGATCCATTGCCAATCTATTGAACTGCAAGCATTTTTCTGCTCTGCCTTTGTTGACTGAAAACTAAAATAAATGTCAATCTGATCTGCATTTGGGTCTCTGTCAGTGAAGGCCTTACAATAACACTTAAGCTTTTCCAGTTTATGTTTGATATGTATGAATTTGGTGCTGGCCCAGCCCGCCTGGCAAATTTCAAAAGTCAATGTGGCCCCTGAGCCAAAAAGTTTGCCCACCCCTGGTTTAACATGTTATTCCTATACTGTACCGAAACGAATCGTGACCCCAAAACCGAGGTAATCGTGATTTTTGTGTATCGTTACACCCCTACAATACAATATGCCACCCCTCTACAGATTGTGACCCTATTTGGCCCCCCCAAGAAAAAAATCCTAGACACGCCCCTGAAGGGAAGGTGTAGCCAAGTGTTAAAGCAGAAATGACACGTTACTATTATCCTGTCATAAATATGCTGGCTCGTTCACCTTATGGAGGCTGTGATGAAAGAAAACCACCAGTTTCTCCATAACAGGATTTCCTCATCAAGACTTTCTCAGCATTTTGAGTTGGCATGAAGTGTTGCTTAACACACTGAATATTTCAGAAGTATTCAAGGTAAGACATGCTTGATCTAGAGCTCGGTGAGTTTTTTTTTTCTCGTTATATCCTGTAGCAGTGAATTATTTAGACTTCTCAAAGGGGGGCTGGGTACATCCAGTGGGTGTGTGATTTTTGTTTTTTAATGTAAGCTGCTCTTACAGATGTGGAAATTCCAACCTATCATTATCAAAGTTATTATTATACATATGGCCCACTTTTTCCATGGAATAAAAACATGTATTCTATTCCCTTCTAGTGGGTTTATTGATGAAATGCAATATTGTTATCATATCGCTTATCCTCCGTGTATTACGCCACTCTCCTCCATGGAGAATGAGCGTGCAATATTGTTATAATATTGCACGTTGTCAAGACAACACAACATCACACATCGGAGCTCATGTGAAGATCTAATGACAAAACTTTTCTGCTGTGCATGCGCAGAATCATTTCTTTGTTGGCTGAGACAGAGAGAAGACGAGGCTAATCCAGTGCTAGGTTTAAAGTGCCATTCCACCATTGGATGTATTCTTTGGCATAAAATACAATATATTTTATGACAACATGACTAGACAGAGAAATCTTTTAGCTTCAAAATGATATATCAAACATAATTTTTTGACAATGACAAGTATATTAATTTTGCGACCAAAGTCACCTACCCTTTTAATTTCCGCGCGGTAGTGAAACGTGATGTCATCGGCAGGTCCCCCTTCTTGTGTACCATGTCACGTGTGACGTGGCACAGATTATCAGCAATGGCGGATAGAACACGATTTCCACTTGTTGACTGCTGTGCCGATATTCACCATCGACCGTCTCCTTTGGGCATCACTTGCTATTTTCCTTCGCTTCTTTTCTGAAGCTGACAATCGCGTTCTATCCGCCATTGCTGATGATCTGTGCCACGTCACACGTGACGTGGTACACAAGAAGGGGAACCTGCCGATGACATCACGTTTCACTACCGCGCGGAAATTAAAAGGGTAGGTGACTTTGGTCGCAAAATTAATATACTTGTCGTTGTCAAAAAATTATGTCTGATATATCATTTTGAAGCTAAAAGATTTCTCTGTCTAGTCATGTTGTCATAAAATATATTGTATTTTATGCCAAAAAAATACATCCAATGGTGGAATGGCACTTTAAGCACTAAATAAATAAACTGAAAACTGAAACTAAAGACGCGCCGAACACCCGAAAGGCTACCAGAACTTCATTATATATTCTTCACACATATTTACAAGCGAAAAACATACCAATAGACACTGAAATACTGGAAAAGAGACATGTCGGAGATGTAAAACTTCTGCATTAGCAAGTGACTGTGACAGTTTGTAAACAAAAATGGCCATGAGATTTGCTTCATTAAAAGCAGAAGATTTAGAGAGAATTTTGAAAGTGAAAGATGCGCTGAACACTCGAAAGGCTACCAAAACTTCACTGGATATTCTTCACGCATATTTACAAGAGAAAAACATGCCAACGGACATCGAAAAACTGGAAAAGATAGCAATAGCGGAAATATTGTCAACGTTCTAATTGGAGGTGAGGAAACGTGATGGAGACTTTTACAAGTGGACTTCACTCGTGGACTTCACTCAGCAAAGCCCTTTTGTTTTGAACAACTGCAATGTAACAATTAACTACAACCAAAAGTAAATCTGAACTTGAACCGTTAACCTGTATATAGCTTGTATATAACTTGGGTTGTTGTTCAGGCTTTTTGGACTTGTACCATTTTTATTGTGTGAACTTTGACTTTGTACAGCACATTGAATTGACAGAACATTGAATTACATTCAATCAGAATCAGCATTCAATATTGGTAAGTTACCGCCCTGTTCTTAACTTTTTGTAAAATCTATAATTGTTCCATCAAATTTGTATGTATAATAATAAAATTGGCTGGCTTTTTTTTCATGGTATTATCAGATATATTCCATTCAGCTACTTGTCTTCGACTCATTCATTATCATGCTAGTTGAATGGAGTATATGTGATATACCATGAAAAAAGCCAGCCAATATTATTTATTTATTCTATCTACATTCACTGGATATGAGCAATCGTGCGCTCTGATTGGCTACTCTACTACTAGGATATCAGCTCATATACTATGAGTAGAGAAAAACAAAATGGTGGAGCGTGTTGCTGAACCAACCGAGGACGAAATAAAAACTACTCAAAAACAAAACCCCAAAAAATACAAAAAAAGCAACAAAATATGGAATGGAAGTATTTGATGGTAAGAACGTACCTTTTTTATTTTTCAATAATTATTATCATTATAGCATTTTTCACAAATTGCTCCTGTCATTTCTCTGGTTTGTTAAGCGGAAACGATTTTGTCAGACGTTTTGTGTAAAGTTTTTATTTATCGAATTTGCAAAAAATAAAAATTAAAAAATGCTCTGTTTCTCAAAATCCAGTGAATGTGGCTAGGATTATTTATCAATCTCGTTGTACATGGTTTACAGCCAACTTGGAGCTACGCGCCTCATCGGCTATCAGCTCATGTACGACTCGATTTTGTGGAATAACTGTTAGTGTTTTTATAGCTATTCGCCTGTTTGACTGCTCACTCAAATTGAAGGGCTTGAATCCAGATCTCAGTAACTCAAAAGCTAGTCAGCCTGTTTAGAAATTCAACTTGGACCTAGTATGTTCTGTTGGAGAAAAGATCTGGAATACCAGCCTAAAGAGACAAAATATTATTGTCCACTTTGAAATTATGTGACATGAAATAAATGTATTGGAATTTATATGATAGTTAGAAATTAAAGATGTGATGATGCTGGCATTTTATTAACACATTTACAAAAACAAAAATATCATACAGTAGGTGAGATTGAATCGATACAGGTTTTCATGAGCATCATGGTTTATCATTATTAGGAAAGATAAGCTGCAAGAAGATAGAAAAAAACCAGCACATTTAATTCTTTGCATATGTTTTTGCAGATTGCTGTCTGTATCTAATATCTAATAACATTGGAGGATGACATGCATACATCTAGGACATACATCTGTATCCTTCTTTTGTATCTCCAAAAGTTGAAACCGTACTATTACATGAATCTAAATTGAAATTTATCTAATAAGCATGAAGCATTTGTGTATCTGCTACACCATAACCCTTTTCGTCATGGTAACCATTTGTGCCAGTGTATTATGATGAATATCTGTCCTGTTCAGCATGAACTCGACCTTCTGAACCTCTGAGCTGATTTATATGATGATGCACTCAGCAATTTTCAGCTGAAATCACAATTCACTGACGCGGAAGGAAGGAATTAAATCAGCATTTAAAGGCATACTACAAGAGCAGGAAAGGGAAAGAAAGACAATGGGAGTCACAGATGAATCAGGTTATTTGGTTTTTAACAAAAATGCACTGGATTTACTCTATGGCACTCTCTTCCTGTACTTTTTTTTTTAATGAGAAATGACAGAGAGCATGGGCTTAGCAACTGCTCATTTGCTCCTGGTGTACATATTTTCTAATCATGCAGAATAAAGTCCATATTTTATGCCCTTTTGCATAATCAAATGATTTCATATCTTTTACCAAGCATTCGGTAGATCTTAGAACATGCTGTTTTTTTTTCTACTTTAGTAAAATAGGAAATCATGGAAATGTGCTGAAAAATGAGTGCTGAAGAATACTTATAATGAACTATGAACACATTCATAGTATGACATTCATGATATGACATTCATCTCATTATCTCTAGCCGCTTTATCCTGTTCTACAGGGTCGCAGGCAAGCTGGAGCCTATCCCAGCTGACTACGGGCGAAAGGTGGGGTACACCCTGGACAAGTCGCCAGGTCATCACAGGGCTGACACATAGACACAGACAACCATTCACACTCACATTCACACCTACGCTCAATTTAGAGTCACCAGTTAACCTAACCTGCATGTCTTTGGACTGTGGGGGAAACCGGAGCACCCGGAGGAAACCCACGCGGACACGGGGAGAACATGCAAACTCCACACAGAAAGGCCCTCGCCGGCCACGGGGCTCGAACCCGGACCTTCTTGCTGTGAGGCGACAGCGCTAACCACTACACCACCGTGCCGCCTATGACATTCATATCATGTCATAATGCATTCATATCTTTATTACGTATTTAGCAGTTATTCCACGAAATCGAGTCGTACGTGAGCTGATAGCCGACAAGCCATATACGACGAGATTGAGTGGAGTTGCTGTTTTATTCTATCCAAATTCACTGTATTTTGAGAAACAGAGCATTTTTATTTTTATTTTTTTTGCAAATTTGAGAAATAAAAACTTTATACAAAACGTCCGACAAAATCATTTCTGCTTAGAATGTAAACAAACCGGCGAAATGACAGGAGCAATTTGTGAAAAATGCTATAATGATAATAATTCTTGAAAAAAAAAAAGATATGTTCTTACCACCTGGCGACTTGTCCAGGGTGTACCCCGCCTTTCGCCCGTAGTCAGCTGGGATAGGCTCCAGCTTGCCTGCGACCCTGTAGAACAGGATAAAGCAGCTAGAGATGATGAGATGAGATGAGATGAGATGAGATGAGATGAGATGATGAGATGAGATGTTCTTACCATCAAATACTTTAATTCTATATTTTGTTCCTTTTTTGGGGGGAGGTTGCTTCTTTTTCTTCTTCTTCTTTTGGATTTTTTGGCAGTTAAACTTAAAGGTGCATTACCGCCACTGACTGGGCTGGAGTGTGGAACAGCAGATGGGGGGGACGACAAAAATCTATATTCTTTTAGCTATTTATGTTTCTTTTAAATACTTGATAATTTCTGGGGTTTTGTTTTCGAGTAGAGTTTTTATTTCGTCCTCGGTTGGTTCATCAACACGCTCCACCATTTTGTTTTTCTCTCCTCATGGTATATGAGCTGATGCCCTCATAGTAGAGTAGCCAATCAGAGCGTGCGATTGCTCATATCCAGTGAATGTCAATAGAATAAACAGTATTATAAGTGCTGTTCATGACACATTACAAAACCACTACCAAGGAAGCTGAACCCTTTAGTACAATGCATTCTGAGACCTGTTTTTTATTCAATAAATTGATTACACTAGAGAGTTTATAAGGAAATCATACTACATACGGTAAGTCTTGTTAAAAACTTTACCAAGAACTTGTTGGTGTATCTACACTGCCTGGCTACTTTAATAGGAACTTGCTCTTGATTCTAAGGTTCCTGTTCTTGGCTGCAGGACTGGAACCCAGTGTGGTCTTGATGCAGCTGCTGTTGCATGCTGAGATGCTTTTCTGCTCACCACGGTTGTAAAGAGTGATTATATGAGTTGCTATATCCTTCCTGGCAGCTCGAACTGCTCAATCTGGCCATTTTCCTCTGACCTCTCTTATCAACAAGGCGTTTGTTTCCACCCACAGAACTGTTGCTCACTCACTCAATGTTTTTTGCACCATTCTGTGTAAACTCTAGAGACTGTCATGTGTGAAAACCCCATGAGATCAGCAATTTCTGAAATACTCAAACCAACACCCATGCCACAGTGAAAGAAAGTCACACTTTGAGATCGCAATTTTTCCTATTCAGACGTTTGAGCATTGTGAACATTAACTGAAGCTCTTGATTTGTACAGTATCTGCATGATTCCACTGTGCTGCTGTCAAGAGATTGGCTGATTACAGAACTGCATTAAACAGAATAGCAGGTGTATGGTTGTTCCAAATGAAGTGGCTGGTGAGTGTATGACTAAACATAATGCGTTAATAAACTGGGGCGGAATTGATTTGGTATTGGTAATATAGCGTGTTATAAACACTGCTTATAATGCATCATGTTAGCAGTTTATAAATATATTATAAAGATCACTATGAACTGTGATGCCTTTTCAGAAATAATTCCAAGGATGTACAGTATATAATGATTTATGGAGGCATTAGAGCAAGCTATAAATATATTCATAGATCAGTATATGTGTGGGCTTGACACAAAGTGTTACCGAATTACCTCCTCAACAATTAGTAGGCTATAAATGTAATTTGGAGACTTTTATTACGTACTACGTAGTAAGAAGCACTTTGGTGCATAAATAATACTGATCAACTGTAATGAAAGAGAAGCATTTTGTGCATCTTTGCTTATCAGATTTGTTTCATTGTCTCCTGTATTATGTAACGATACTGTTTGTGGACGTAGACTATCATTCAGAGTAGCTGTCTGAAAATTTAGAGCCTGAGAGTTATCCTATCATTTTGAACAAAGGGAGGGAATTGATACGAAGTCCAACCCTGAAGTTTTCCCTCCAATAATATACCGCAGCCAAAAAAAAAAAAAAAAAACGTATCTCTGCACATATGTCTCCATATTGCTGTTTTGTCTCTGGTTCTACATTGTCCTGTCTAGCCTTGATACTGACAAGGTTGACATCAGAGGAGAGCTCTGACACCGAGTGAGTTAGGGCTGCCAGCTGGGAGCAATCAAGTCTATTTTGAAGTCAGGGACATACGGACCCCCAGGGCCAAAGCTGTAACTAGCCTAACCTGTAGACCCTTCTCCCCCCAAAACCTCTAGTTACCCAGCCTAGCGCTATTGATTCCAGATGTGCTAACCCCTCCGTAAAGGGACTTTACCTAAGAGGACCCTGAAATAATCACAGCTTCACAAGCGCTGATGAAGGGGCCAAAGAATGTAACAGAGCCAGCTTTAACATAAATAAGCCTACTTCTGCCCACTTCATTAGTGTGGTAAAGGACCCCAAATGGTCAATTAACCCTACTGCATGGTTTATGGTTGACCAAAATAATATCTTTCCGCAAATTTTCCCGTCTGTGAAAATCATTATTCGGGTTATTGATTATTTATTTATGTAAGTAAAGGATTTCTAAAAGGCTGGGATTTGAACATTATTTTTTTAAATGAACTCATGCCCCAGGATGTCCATCCAACATATTTACAAGTCGTAAAAATAAAATTGTGTCCTTACTAAAGGCTGTAGTTATGCATCCTGGGAAAAAAAATAAATAAATCTGATGTTTACCAACTGTGTAACCTGATGTGGGATCCTGTCACAACCCATCAGTGAGAGATTGATCAGGTTAACCACTGGTTTTGTTTAAGTTTGCATGGGACATGAAAAACATCTCATGAAGGTTGCGTTCGGTTCTGCTGACCTATCCCAACACGCAGGCCAAAGTCATCACGATGCTATCAGGAAATGAGCAGTGATATGAGGAATGCCCTCAAACGGACCTCTTCAACCTTACACCCCCAACAAAACACACACACACACACACACACACACACACACACACACACACACACACACACACACACACACAGAGGATATTTTACTCCCAAAACTTTTACTAAATTTGGATAAAGATATGTCTAAAAAAATCAACAGTGTATTGTCAGATTTTTCACTACACTATTAAAGTCATTTTCATTTCTGGCTTTTTAAAATATCTTAGTGATCCATGAAACCTTTTTTAGTAAGTTTTACAGGCTACTGGATTGTATTTCTTGGACATTCCCACAGTTTTTTTTTTTTACAGATGACCTGACTGAAAGCTCTGTGTACCAGATGTAGGCAGTGGATGATTCATCCAATTTCTCATCATCTGATAAATCACTCCCAAACGTTAAATATCAGTGAACCAACACACCATTTTAGGTCAATGTATCCATTCAGGCTTTATTTATTTATATATTTATTTATTTAAATTCCTAAACTTTCCACTTTTTTCCCCGAAACCATATCCTGTACACTGTGTTGTTAACAGCACCTTTCCCAGGTTGATTAAAATGGTTTAGATTCAAGCTGAAATTATGCGTACTTCCTTTTTATTGTGGTTTAAATTCTCATCTCATTATCTCTAGCCGCTTTATCCTGTTCTACAGGGTCGCAGGCAAGCTGGAGCCTATCCCAGCTGACTACGGGCGAAAGGCGGGGTACACCCTGGACAAGTCGCCAGGTCATCACAGGGCCGACACATAGACACAGACAACCATTCACACTCACATTCACACCTACGGTCAACTTAGAGTCACCAGTTAACCTAACCTGCATGTCTTTGGACTGTGGGGGAAACCGGAGCACCCGGAGGAAACCCACGCAGACACGGGGAGAACATGCAAACTCCGCACAGAAAGGCCCTCGCCGGCCACGGGGCTCGAACCCGGACCTTCTTGCTGTGAGGCGACAGCACTAACCACTACACCACCGTGCCGCCCCCATTTCAGGTCATGGGCCTGAAATTACACTTAATCCAATGTTCAATGGGCTGTATCAAAATAAAATCAGTTTAGTGACCAATAGCGCATATAAATACTGTAAAGTATTCACCCCTGTCATATTCATATACAGTGAGGTCCAAAAATCTGAGACCACATTGAAAACCTGGCAGAATCAATATAGTTCAAAATTATTTACCCCTTAAAAAACAACAACATCAAAAAGGTGACTGCATAAGTATTCATCCCCAGTGTCAGTAGCTAAGGTCATGGCCCTGAGTTTATTGCTCTATTTTCCTCTCTAGTTATATATGAGACCCACTGTTGTTGTTGTTTTCAATTCACAAAATGATTTTAATTTAGACCTTTTTTTTGGATAGGACAGTGTAGAGAGACAGGAAATGAGCAGGAGAGAGACGGGGAGGGATTGGGAAATGACCTCGGGCCGGAATCGAACCCAGGTCCCCGGATTTATGGTATGGTGCCTTAGCCATCTGAGCCACAACACCCCATGATTTTAATTTAGGAAAAGGATTCTAAATTTATTTGGTGGCCCAGATTATTGGACCAATCGGTGGCATGGTGGTGTAGTGGTTAGCACGGTCGCCTCACAGCAAGAAGGTTCAGGGTTCGAGCTTAGCGGCCGGTGGGGACCTTTCTGTGTAGAGTTTGTTCCGCATGTTCCCCTGTGTCTGTGTGGGTTTCCTCTGGGTGCTCCCCCACAGCACAAAGACATGCAGTTAGGTTAATATGGGACGACCTTGGGCTGAGGTGCCCTTGAGCGAGACACCGAACTCCTAACTGCTCCCTAGGCACTATTAGCATGGTTGCCCACTGCTCTGGGTATGTATGTGTGTGTGCTCATTGCTCACGTGTGTCTTCACTGCTTCAGATGGGTTAAATGCAGAGAGGAATTTCACAAGCATGTGATGAATAAAGTCATACTTCTTCTTCAGTCCCAGCCAAAAGGCTGTATATTTTGACACCCCTTCTATAACCAATAATATATACACTAATAATTATTGAGGTGGCATAGTTGGGACCCTTACAGCACCTCTGAGTTCTCAGGTTCGCGCCACATCATGGGTTACTGTCTGTGTACTCTTGCAGTGGTGCTTTTGTGGCTGGGGACTGCAGTTGACATGCTGACTTTGGAACTACGGTCGTCGTGAACGGTTTTGCGCTCGGGTTTCTGTCGGTGGGGGGTTTATAGCATCAACGAAGCTGACTTTATGTCAGGACTGTTAATGTTATAGTCAGGTTGTCTGTTGTTGCCCGGATGAGGATGGGTTCCCTTTTGAGTCTGGTTCCTCTCGAGGTTTCTTCCTCATGTCGTCTGAGGGAGTTTTTCCTTGCCACGGTCGCCACAGGCTTGCTCATTGGGGATAGATTAGGGATAGAATTAGCTCATATTTTAAGTCGTTCAAATTCCGTAAAGCTGCTTTGCGACAGTGTTTATTGTTAAAAGCGCTATACAAATAAACTTCACTTGTGTGGAGTTACACTACTGTTCAAAGGTTTGGGGTCACCCAGACAATTTTGTGTTTTCCATGAAAAGTCACACTTTTATTTACCACCATAAGTTGTAAAATGAATAGAAAATATAGTCAAGACATTTTTCTGGCCATTTTGAGCATTTAATCGACCCCACAAACGTGATGCTCCAGAAACTCAATCTGCTCAAAGGAAGGTCAGTTTTATAGCTTCTCTAAAGAGCTAAACTGTTTTCAGCTGTGCTAACATGATTGTACAAGGGTTTTCTAATCATCCATTAGCCTTCTGAGGCAATGAGCAAACACATTGTACCATTAGAACACTGGAGTGAGAGTTGCTGGAAATGGGCCTCTATACACCTATGGAGATATTGCACCAAAAACCAGACATTTGCAGCTAGAATAGTCATTTACCACATTAGCAACGTATAGAGTGGATTTCTGATTAGTTTAAAGTGATCTTCATTGAAAAGAACAGTGCTTTTCTTTCAAAAATAAGGACATTTCAAAGTGACCCCAAACTGTTCTCTTTGTGCTCGTGTGGGTTTCCTCAAGGTTCTCTGGTTTCCTCCCAGACATGTTGGTAAATTGGTTCGACTAAAATTCTCCAGAGGTGTGAACGGGTGTGTGGGTTTGTGTTCATGTCCCTGCAATGGGGCGAATTGTCCAACCTTGCTCAGTGTTCCTGAGATCCACTTCAACCCTGCGGCTGAATGAACTCGCCTCGTATTTAACACATGATCTGCTGCCCTCTTTCGGAACTGATAGGATATTGCATCTGGATCACACACTCATCCCATTTTTTACTTTCGCTCTCTTCATTTTTAGGATATTAAATACTTGCAAATTTCACGCACTTACTCATGCTGAAGGGGAAACGTGAAATGTGATCAACAGTAAGGGCTTCTTATAAAGTATAAACCGACATTTCAGTAATTTCTGAACTGTTTGTAGTAGAAGAAGAAGAAAAGGGGAGAAAAAAGTAAGGCGTATGTATGTATGCTCTCTCTCTCATGCTCTCACTTCGAGTCTGAAGTGGGCATTTCCGACAGAAAGGGGGAAAAGAGTGAACAAACAAACAAACAAACAAACAAACCAGAAATACTTCGAAACAACCCTCTTACTGGAAATGGTTGAGCTGAAAATGGTTTCTCGCTCCGCCCACACAATGACGTCAGAGTCAGTACTTTAATCAGTTCTAATATTACAGACATTCCGGTAATGTGACTGTAGTTACTGTAGTTTGGTTTGCTGGAACACTGTGCCAGCTCAGACTTCCGGTCAATTATTTCATGATGTGTTAGGAGCAACAAAACGAAGTGTTTTTTTGACTGGGTGTTTAAAACCTTTTCAGGGTCTTTAAAAAGACAAGGAATGTTTTATCTGTCTGAATAACTTGCTTTTATTCTGTTATGGATGTACAGATATTAATATTAAACATATTAATGTCTCAAATAGATAGGGGTTGTTTTACAATCAGGGTACAAAGTTTGTGTCACAGGGGTCCAAAATTCAAATTGATTCAAACTGGTTCTTGTACCAGTTTTTAAGTGAAGGACAAGTTAAAGAACAGATAGGCATGTGTAGATAATAGTTTGTATTATAACAAGATTAAGTGTAGCTTTAAGCAGGGCTGAGAGAAACAAATGAAGTGATTCTCGGAGAGGACTTTTTTTTTTTTTTTGACAATTCAGAATCCACTACTTCCACAGTGCTTTTAAATATAAGGCTGTAAGCTTTGTGTTAGTTGTCTCTAATATTTATGTCCCAATATCTTGACCACATTTTAGGATGAAAATCATCATTTTAGATATGTTATTTTATATTGAAAAATTAGCTGTCTCGGAGAGGACATTTTTTTTTGACACGATTACATACTAATTTGATCAAAATAGTCTGAAAACTTACTGGCATTCAACATTAAAACTTAACTATGTTTCCAATGATATATGGAACCAAATATTTGTTTTATGGTATAAAGAATGATTTAAGTGCATCCCTTTTGGAGCTACCTGTGGTCAAAAAAGCACTTTTTCTAAATGATACGAGTAATTTTGCTAAATATGACATATGCCATACATTCACCAAAAATAACGTTATCACCTTTTTTTTTTTTTTGCATGGTAACTAGAGCTATCACAGGGCTACAATAAACAGACAAGTTTACACTACCGTTCAAAAGTTTGGGGTCACTTTGAAATGTCCTTATTTTTGAAAGAAAAGCACTGTTCTTTTCAATGAAGGTCACTTTAAACTAATCAGAAATCCACTCTATACATTGCTAATGTGCTAAATGACTATTCTAGCTGCAAATGTCTGATTTTTGGTGCAATATCTCCGTAGGTGTATAGAGGCCCATTTCCAGCAACTCTCACTCCAGTGTTCTAATGGTACAATGTGTTTGCTCATTGCCTCAGAAGGCTAATGGATGATTAGAAAACCCTTGTACAATCATGTTAGCACAGCTGAAAACAGTTGAGCTCTTTAGAGAAGCTATAAAACTGACCTTCCTTTGAGCAGATTGAGTTTCTGGAGCATCACGTTTGTGGGGTCGATTAAATGCTCAAAATGTCCAGAAAAATGTCTTGACTATATCTCATCTCACCTCATCTCATTATCTCTAGCCGCTTTATCCTTCTACAGGGTCGCAGGCAAGCTGGAGCCTATCCCAGCTGACTACGGGCGAAAGGCGGGGTACACCCTGGACAAGTCGCCAGGTCATCACAGGGCTGACACATAGACACAGACAACCATTCACACTCACATTCACACCTACGCTCAATTTAGAGTCACCAGTTAACCTAACCTGCATGTCTTTGGACTGTGGGGGAAACCGGAGCACCCGGAGGAAACCCACACGGACACGGGGAGAACATGCAAACTCCACACAGAAAGGCCCTCACCGGCCACGGGGCTCGAACCCAGGACCTTCTTGCTGTGAGGCGACAGCGCTCACCGTGCCGCCCATTTTACAACTTATGGTGGTAAATAAAAGTGTGACTTTTCATGGAAAACACAAAATTGTCTGGGTGACCCCAAACTTTTGAACGGTAGTGTATTTAGTCAAGCCTTTTGATATTGAAGATAATAAGTGTTAAATGTGATTTTTAGCTTGCGTACCCTGATTGTAAAACAACCCATAGGTGTGTGTGTGTGTGTGTGTGTCCTGTGGGTGGCAGAATGAGCTCTTGAATGTGCCATTGACAGGAAAGTGAAAGTAGAGCCTAGTTGGAAAGGGAAACAACACACACACACACACACGGAAGGAGCTCTCTCACTCACACACACACACACACACACACACACACTTCTTATTTCTCTTACATGCTTTTAAGAACTGGCGACAACCAAAGGTAAGTTTAACAAGGACACAATTTTCTCTTCATTTTCTCTTTGCAGAATATCCAGGCATTTATTTCACTCTGTACAGTAAAAACAGACTCCATAATAAAGGGGAAAAAGCTAAAACACGGACCTACCGACGCGTTTTGCTCGTATTAAAGCTCGACTGGTTTTATAAGAGCGATGACACCAGCGACAAACACTCACAACACTGATAAACACGTGTTTATTTTGCTGTATTGCAGTTATGTAAGTTCAGCTTGTTTACATTAAAGCGACTTCACTTTAACTAAACCCTTTGAGATGACGCTGATGAGAAAGACAGGCCTCAAAAAACAGGCCGTTTTCGGAATGATGATCTTTTCGTGAAATGGAAACCTGACAGATCTTTACACTAAACGGCTGTGAAGTTTACTGAACTGTCACCAGTTTACTGTAACAGGGCCTGAAGTCGGAGCGTTAGGGAGTCATTTGTACCTTACCATGAAACAAGTCGTTTTTAGAGAAACTGACAGCACTGACTACTTTCTGTTCCCTCTCAACTACATGTGCTGTAGGTTCTCTGTATTTCTTTCTCTCCGAGTCCCACCCAGCTTTTATACAGGACTTTGTTTATCCTGCATTTCAGGATGTTGTTTAGCACAGCAAAAAATAGACTGTTTTCAGTATTGAACGCTGCATTAGTAGGATACATGACGAGTCGTTTATTCAGTATAGTCAGAGGAAAAAATAATTTAAAAAAAGCTTATAAAAAGGCACAAGGTCTGAGAGCTTTACCTGACTTGAGGTCAGTTTATTAAGTGTACTTTAGATAAACCATGATTTGGTTTATCCTGCACTTCATACTACACATCTGTACAGCAAAAATAGACTGTTTTCGGTATTGAACACTGCATTAGTAGGATACATGACTAGTCATTTATTCAGTATAGTCAGAGGAAAAAATAAAAGAAAAGCTTATAAAAAGGCACAAGGTCTGAGACTTTTACCTGACTTGAGGTCAGTTTATTAAGTGTACTTTAGATAAACCATGATTTGGTTTATCCTGCACTTCATACTACACATCTGTACAGCAAAAAATAGACCATTTTCAGTATTGAACACTGCATTAGTAGGATACATGATGAGTCATTTATTCAGTACAGTCAGAGTAAAAGCTTATAAAAAGGCACAAGGTCTGAGACTTTTACCTGACTTGAGGTCAGTTTATTAAGTGTACTTTAGATAAGCCATAATCTGGTTTATCCTGCACTTCATACTGCACATCTGTACAGCAAAAATAGACTGTTTTCAGTATTGAATGCTGCATTAGTAGGATACATGACTAGTCATTTATTCAGTATAGTCAGAGGAAAAAATAAAAAAAAAAGCTTATAAAAAGGCACAAGGTCTGAGACTTTTACCTGACTTGGGATCAGTTTATTAAGTGTACTTTAGATAAACCATGATTTGGTTTATCCTGCACTTCATGCTACACATCTGTACAGCAAAAATAGACTGTTTTCAGTATTGAACGCTGCATTAGTAGGATACATGACTAGTCATTTATTCAGTATAGTCAGAGGAAAAAATAAAAATAAAGCTTATAAAAAGGCACAAGGTCTGAGACTTTTACCTGACTTGAGATCAGTTTATTAAGTGTACTTTAGATAAACTGGACAATGTGCAATATCTCTCCTGCCGCCCCCCAGGGCCATAACCAGGATTTTTCAAATACCAAGGTCAAACATTGCAAAACATCTTATTTGCCAAAAAAAAAAAATGTCCTAATATGGTGACTTTTCATACATTTTAGAAACGAGTCAAAATCACAAGCCCAACAAGATGAACATGTAGGTGAACATGTTTATTTTAACAATTTCAAAACTGCACGATCACAAAAGTATTCTGTGTGTGTGAGTGAGAGAGAGAGAGTGAGAGAGAGTGAGTGAGTGAGTGAGTGAGTGAGTGAGAGTGACAACGCAATCTAGCCGAGCCTGAATGGACTTCAATTGCTTTTTAAAAAATATATGCCCTTTTCAATAGCAAAATACTAGACGGTTATTGGACAAAACCGACTAAAACGCTACATTCGGAGACTGAGCCTCACTGGAGATGGGAGTCAATAAGAGGGGCGGGACAAGACTTCCCGAGAGGAGGCTCATCTCCAGCTGCTGATCGGAGGAGGAGCTGTGAACGCGGCTGGGCTGTTCATGATTGACAGAAAGCAGTCAGAGGCGGTACATCATGTTGTAAATAAAATGTGAACATAATAAGTTTGCTACCCGTTTTCATTTCCGTTCGAGAATACAACCAATGATCAAAACAATAGTGTCTTGTGTTCACGTTAGCCTATAGTCTGGTAAGTTAGCAAAATAGCTCAAGTCTCGTCAGCACCCAATAACTTCATAAACAACAGGTCACGACTGTCCAGCCTTTTCTGATCTGAAACGCACCAAATCAAATCGAAAGAGAGAATAAAAAAGTTTGTGCCGCCTGGAAAACGAAAATCCTATCTAGCTAAGTGGCTTCGACTGTTATTGCTTGAAATGCTAATTAAAATTGCACTGTTAATGATCATAAGCCTTCCGGACAGGCCCGGCGCCAGGAACAGTTTACTAAGGGGGCAATTAGAAATCTCAAGGGGGCAAATATTTTTTCATATAGTGTGTAGTAGTGATGGCGGTCTGACAACGTGTTTCAAACAATTAACTGCGCCAACCACAAAACCACGGCCCCGAAGGTTGCTTTAGTCCGGGAAAATCATGTGGCATATTACCAGGGCAGTTGCGCTTTATCAACCCCCGTGCCCACCTGTTAACCCTCCCCTCCAATTTTCTCACAGACACGCGTTACAACCAGAAAGATGCCAAACATAAAACAACACACACAAACCTACAGGCAAGTCCTTTACATTTAAAATACATACAAATAGCTCCGCGGCATGAAAACAAAACGTCAATGCAAGTCTAAGGTACTTGGCTCGGCGGCCAAAATCATAATTTAAAAAAATCAACAGACCCCGCGGCTGCACCAGTAATAGCCTTCCTGACTCGCACCGAGTCAACGCTAACCACTTAATCCGCGATCCCAGTTTAGGCATGTAGGGGACTAAACACTCTGAAGTGATGAATTTTCACCCCCGCTGCATGGGGGGTGACGTCAACGACACATATTCTTACGCTATTTGCGCACAAAGCGGACCATATATGAACACATACACCAACATAAACGGAGATAAACTTAGCCTACAAAGAAAGAAAATGGATTCACAATATTGTGATTGAATTCGTTTAATTCAGTGGGGGAAAGACTACTCCTGTAAACTGACTGCATATTGCAGAGACAGTGCACTTGTAAGTGTGCATGTAAAACCCCCGCCCGCCCGCACGACCCTTGTCCTTATCACAGGTCTGTGTGTGCGCGGCTGTGTCAGCATTTCACACATACACCCACAATAACTAGTCCCCAGTAGTTAGGATTGATACATATGTCTAAAACAGGGTTAATATTAAATTCAGGCTTTTTGAAATAATCCTACCTTAATACAGTTGAATTCTATGATTGCAACGTAAGAATCATAACAACCAATCAGATTTGTTCTACTGTGCCAGTTTTAGTAGTGATTTATGTGAAATGTATTTTTGTGCAATGCGCAACCACTTAATATTTCGTATTTGATAATACAAATTATTAATACGTCTATAATACATTATATTTTCATAAGAAAACAATTAAGTGATCTGAGTCTCCGTTGAGGGGGCGGGGCTGTAGCCACGAGGGGGCGACGCCCCCTTTCGCCCCCCCCATGGCGCCGGGCCTGATTCCGGACTGGCAAAATTAACTCACCTTCTTCCCTCTTTCTTTTTCTCTCACTTGTTGACTTTCCAAAGCTGAGTTTGGTTTGTTTTAGTGTAGTAGACTTCTTCATCTTATGCCAATTTTCAGATTCCACGACTAATTGACAAACTGACTGGCTGCGGAGTCGGACCTTGATGAGAACATGTCTCAGCTCTTGTATATCCCGTGGTGCTTAGCTGACTATCGCGAGGCTGCCTAATATGAAATGTTTCCAATGTCGGATATTTCAGCTTCGTTTAAAAATGATTATGTGGACTTTATTTTTAGACAAACAAATGAGAACAGGGGGATGCAAGCTGAATTTAGAATTTTCCACCGATCAAAGTCAGAACGATTTTCATCATATATTAATTTCACATTTCTGAGTGAAAAAAAAAATACCGTGGGAAAAAATGCCGAGGACATGACCTCGGTGTCCTCAATGGTAGTTACAGCCCTGCCGCCCCCCCCTTTTTTCTCCTTCTCCTCTTCCCCCCTTCCTCTCTTCCCCATATCTTATTCTTTTTATATTTGTATATGTAAATACTTAATTTATTTTAATTTATCTAGAAGTTTTCCTCTATTTCTTTTCTCTGTTTATCTGTAATGATGCTGCTGGAATCTTAATTTCCCTGAGGGAACCCTCCCAAAGGGATCAATAAAGTTTTATCTAATCTAATCTAATCTAATCTAATCTAATCTAATCTAATCTAATCTAATCTAATCTAATCTAATCTAATCTAATCTCTAAACCATGATCTGGTTTATCCTGCACTTCATACTACACATCTGTACAGCAAAAAACAGACTGTTTTCAATATTGAACGCTGCATTATTAGGATACATGACTGCTCAGAGGACTAGCTTTTATAAAGACACAAAGCCTGCCAGCTTTGCCTGACTTGAGGTCAGTTTATTCAGTGTACTTGAGACTTTTTTTGTGGTGAACAGAAAGCACCTTTAATGCCAACAACTGACCAAGAATTGTCCAATAAAGGTCACAGAACTTAAGCCCAAATATAGTGGGTTGGTATCAGGACCTGATCTAACTGTTTTGACTCTTTATCAAAGTATATCTGTGGACATGAAATGTCATGTAGCATTAAGATAGCAGTTTATACATTTCAGTCACCAGTTTGGGAAAGTATCCACTTCGAGTATTTCTGATCTGATATTTGCTCTTATGACTGGATCCACTCCACAATCACACGATGTTTTTGGCTTTCACAACGGTCACCATGTCAGATTCGGCAATCCTATCAGTGCCATAAGTTCTTGCCATCCATGTCTTGGTCAGGAGACTGGCAACAAGACAAGTTTGATTCCGACCAGTCGTTGTTCACGTCCTCACATGTCGTCAAGTATGAGCTTGTCAATCAAAGCAACAGAGCGTAGGAGTCGTCAAACTTATGCCCCTTTTCCACCAAATCAGTTCCAGGGCTGGTTCGGGGCCAGTGCTGGTGCTGGTTCACAACTCGTTCAACTTGCGAGCCAGCTGAGAACCAGTTTGCTTTTCCATAGCTCGCGGTGCTAAGGGAAGCCACATCATTACGTCGCTGTATACGTCAGTTACGTCGTTATATACGTCAGTTACGTCGCTACGTTTGCATAAACCTTGGCGCGAATATCGAAGCAAAAACAACACAGAAGAAGCAGCAGCAGCAACAACAACAGCAATAATAATAATGGATGACTTCGCATTTGTACAGCTGCTGCTTCTCGTCGCTTAAAAATGGCGATCTTTCACGGTCTTGTTATTGTTGTTGGTCTCAACAACTCCGCCCCCCCACTGACGTAAGCGGGTCTTTCCTCTGGCCCAGCAGAGAGTTGGTGCTAGTCTGGAACCGGTTTTTCTGGCCCCAGAGCCAGTTCTTTGTCAGTGGAAACAGAAAACCCGGTTCCAAACTAAGCACTGGCCCCGAACCAGCCCTGGAACTGCTTTGGTGGAAAAGGGGTATTAGTGAGAAAATACAAAAGCAAAACATTCTGACATACTCGACTGTTCCTCATGGTGTCTCTGGGTGTCCCATATACAGTACCATATCTCTGTTATCTGATTATGTCACACTACAAGGCTTATTTGTTCTTCCTGATGTTCATTCATGCCCGACGCTCAAAATTTGTCAACTGTAACAACTTCGTGCCAAATTTGGGCAAAGCATCTGCAGTTGTTTGTAATAATAACGTTTTGGGTGTAATACAATATGAGTGCATGTTAAATGTTATATAACATGATGGCATTTCAAACATTTTAAGCACGTCTTTGGGAGCATACTAGAATATTGATTAAGTCCAACTTACTCTCAGGTTTCCATAATTTATAAAAAAAAAAAAATTCCTTCTGCTTTCTTTTTTCTGCTATTTATTCATCAAAACCCTGAGCATATTTTAAGTGGTTCAGCTTGACTAAGAACAAACTCATCATTATCTATATAGCATCATGCATCACATTACATGTACTTTCACATTGCAAAAAATCCTAAATATACTACTATACGTTGTACAGAAATGTGGATGATAGTAGATGATTACCCCATACTGTACATTCCTTTTTTCTATACGCGTTCACATTATGGATTCTATTAAATATGTTTATGCTGAGATTCAGCAAACTGTTCTATTCAAATAACTTTAAAACTCTAAAACAGGTGCTTATATTGAAACAACATATGTACAGTGGTGCTTGAAAGTTTGTGAACCCTTTAGAATTGTCTATATTTCTGCATAAATATGACCTAAAACATCATCAGATTTTCACACAAGTCCTAAAAGTAGATAAAGAGAACCCAGTTAAACAAATGAGACAAAAATATTACACTTGGTCATTTATTTACTGAGGAAAATGATCCAATATTACATATCTGTGAATAGCAAAAGTATGTGAACCTCTAGGATTAGCAGTTAATTTGAAGGTGAAATTAGAGTCAGGTGTTTTCAATCAATGGGATGACAATCAGGTGTGAGTGGGCACCCTGTTTTATTTAAAGAACAGGGATCTATCAAAGTCTGATCTTCACAACACATGTTTGTGGAAGTGTATCATGGCACGGACAAAGGAGATTTCTGAGGACCTCAGAAAAAGCGTTGTTGATGCTCATCAGGCTGGAAAAGGTTACAGAACCATCTCTAAAGAGTTTGGACTCCACCAATCCACAGTCAGACAGATTGTGTACAAATGGGGGAAATTCAAGACCATTGTTACCCTCCCCAGGAGTGGTCGACCAACAAAGATCACTCCAAGAGCAAGGCGTGTAATAGTCGGTGAGGTCACAAAGGACCCCAGGGTAACTTCTAAGCAACTGAAGGTCTCTCTCACATTGACTAATGTTAATGTTCATGAGTCCACCATCAGGAGAACACCGAACAACAATGGTGTGCATGGCAAGGTTGCCAGGAGAAAGCCACTGCTCTCCAAAAAGAACATTGCTGTTCATCTGCAGTTTGCGAAAGATCACGTGGACAAGCCAGAAGGCTATTGGAAAAATGTTTTGTGGATGGATGAGACCAAAATAGAACTTTTTGGTTTAAATGAGAAGCATTATGTTTGGAGAAAGGAAAACACTGCATTCCAGCATAAGAACCTTATCCAATCTGTGAAACATGGTGGTGGTAGTATCATGGTTTGGGCCTGTTTTGCTGCATCTGGGCCAGGACGGCTTGCCATCATTGATGGAACAATGAATTCTGTATTATACCAGCGAATTCTAAAGGAAAATGTCAGGACATCTGTCCATGAACTGAAGCTCAAGAGAAGGTGGGTCATGCAGCAAGACAACAACCCTAAGCACTCAAGTCGTTCTACCAAAGGATGGTTAAAGAAGAATAAAGTTAATGTTTTGGAATGGCCAAGTCAAAGTCCTGACCTTAATCCAATGGAAACGTTGTGGAAGGACCTGAAGCGAGCAGTTCATGTGAGGAAACCCACCAACATCCCAGAGTTGAAGCTGTTCTGTACGGAGGAATGGGCTAAAATTCCTCCAAGCTGGTGTGCAGGACTGATCAACAGTTACCGGAAACGTTTAGTTGCAGTTATTGCTGCACAAGGGGGTCACACCAGATACTGAAAGCAAAGGTTCACATACTTTTGCCACTCACAGATATGTAATATTGGCTCATTTTCCTCAATAAATAAATGATGAAGTATAATATTTTTGTCTCATTTGTTTAACTGGGCTCTCTTTATCTACTTTTAGAACTTGAGTGAAAATCTGATGTTTTAGGTCATATTTATGCAGAAATATAGAAAATTTAAAGGGTTCACAAACTTTCAAGCACCACTGTATGCAAAGTTGAATGCATGTAAGGCAGCTATGTCAGGTGTGGACCTTGGGATTTGCATCTATCAGTTATCGTTTCTGCTTTTCATGTGGTACAACATGGAACAACAGTATAGAATTTCATCACAACATGTGTTTTGCATTGCAACTAGGACTGGGTGATGTGAAAAAACAAATCCTGATATTTGAAGACACTTCTGAGATATATGAAGATCCGGTACAAAATGTTAACATCAAATAAGCTGCTTTAAACCTTCAAATCTGATTGTAATATTATGTGAAAGAAACTGTATTGGGATACAGCATTATCTCAGAAAACTGTAATGATTGTGATGATTTCTAGCAATGTTTTAATATTGTGTCATCATTTTTCCCAGCTTTGAATGCAACTAATGACAAAGCAAAGCTATAACATGTGATTAATATACACTCAGAGGCATGCAACCAAGTGCTAATGCTGCACCTTTGGCATCTCTCTGGGACTCCCCTCACTAAAAGCATCTGTTGATGATTCATCCGAGATACGTTCTTGTGTGCTTTGCTTTTGCTATGCTGCTAACATTACTGCCACGTCATACGAATGATGGAAAACAAAGCAGTTGTGTGGTGTAGTTGAGATTTGGTTTATTGAAGCAGAATTTACCATTGAATTTTTGCCATGTGTTTACTTCACATAAAAAAAAAAAGGATGGTTTGTGGGCCTCTAATTTCTACCAATGTTCAGTTTAGCTGCAATGTAATCAACCATGCAGGACATTTTCCCCTGTCATATTATACCTCCTCAATTTGGTCACATACCAGTTCCCACCCATGAACCTGATCACCCATATCATATGACAGTTAACAACCGAGGAGGGCGAAGGCTAAAGGCCAATTTATGCTGACAACGCAGTCCTCGCAGATGGCGTCTGCGTAGCCCCCCCCTTCGCAGACGCTCTGCGCGCACCTCCCAAAAATTGTGACCACCGCAGAAGCCTCGCAGACAGCGTCGCAGACAAGAGGGCTCTGATTGGTCCACTCTACATCCGCTGTACATGCACTTCCGCTTCCCTACTTTCCCGGTTTGGTTTGTTTTCACTACCGCCATTTTTAAAAACACGAGCAAAGATGGAGCAGCATGAAGAGCGGTTGATCGTGGAAGTGAGGAAGTACGTACATCTATACGACTCCAGTTCTAGTCATTATAAGTAACCGGAGGATAAACACTCCACTAACCACACCCACCAACTACTCCTAGCGATTTCGCGACTTCGCGCCCCCTTGCGTTGTGGCGGTGAATAACATCGCGCACGCCTATTACTCCCCGCTCAACGATAAATTACAACTGTCTGCGAAAAGCTATCTGCGAAAGCCTTGTCGCAAGAGCATGCAGAGGCCCTTAGATATGCTTCCTCCAACACACTTGAAGTCCACCACTCTACCACATACAGTGGATATAATTCTAACATGGTCCTGTAAACATGGTAGGATTCTGTGATATATAACCCCAATTCCAAAAAAAGTTGGGACGCTGTGCAAACTGTAAATAAAAACAGAATGCGATAATTTGCAAATCATGGAAACCTGACATTTCATTGAAAATAGTACAAAGACAACATATCAAATGTTGAAACTGAGAAATTTTTTTGTTTTTTGAAAAATACTTGTTCCTTTTGAATTTGATGTCAGCAACACGTTTCAGAAAAAGTTGGGACGGGGCCCACTTTTTACCACTGTGTTTCATTTCATCACCTCTACTTTTAACAACACTGTAAACATTTGGGAACTGAGGAGACCAATTACTGTAGTTTTGAAAGAGAAATGTCGTCCCATTCTTGCCTGATATACAATTTCAGTTGCTCAACAGGTCGGGGTCTCCTTTGTTGTATTTTGTGCCAAATGTTTTAAATAGGAGACAGGTCTGGACTGCAGGCAGGCCAGTTTAGCACCCGGACTCTTTTACTATGGAGCCATGCAGTTTTAATATGCGCAGAAAGCGGTTTGGGATTGTCTTGGTGAAAGAAGGAAGGCCTTCCCTGAAAAAGATTTTGTCTGGATGGTAGCTCTGAAACGTGTATATATCATTCAGCATTAATGATGCTTTCCCAGATGTACAAGCTACCCATGTCATGTTTACTAATGCACCGTCATACCATCACAGATGCTGGCTTTTGAACTGTGCACTGATAACAAGCCGGATGGTCGCTCTCCTCTTTAGCCTGGAGGACGTGGTGTCCATGATTTCTAAAAAGAATTTCTACTTTTGATTAGTCAGACCTCGGGACAGTTTTCCACTTCGCCTCAGTCCATCGTAAAAGAGCTCGGGCTAAGAGAAAGTGGCGGTGTTTCTGGATATTGTTTATATCTGGTTTTAACTTGCATTTGTGGATGCAGTAATGAACTGTTTTCACAGACGATGGTTTTCTGAAGTGTTCCTGAGCCTATACAGCGATTTCCACTACAGACACATGTCTGCTTTTAATGCAGTGTCTCCTGAGGGCCTGAAGATCACAGGCATCCAATGTCAGTTTTCAGCCTTGTCTCTTGCATGCAGAGATTTCTCCAGATTCTCTGAATCTTTTAATGATATTATGGACCATAGATGATATGATCCCCAAATTCTTTGCAGTTTTACATTTGAGGAACGTTATTCTTAAATTGTTGCACTGTTTGCCCACGCAGTCTTTCACAGAGCGATGAACTCCTCCCCGTCTTTACTTCTGAGAGACTCCGCCTCTCTGGGATGCTCTTTTTATACCCAATCATGTTATTGACCTGTTGCCAATTAACCAAATTAGTTATTTTTAGCATGACACAACTTTTTCAGTCTTTCGTTGCCCCGTCCCAACTTTTCTGAAACATGTTGCTGACATCAAATTCAAAATGAGTATACAAAAAACAATAACATTTTTCAGGTTCAATATTTGATATGTTGTCTTTGAACTATTTTCAATGCAATATAGGCTTTCCGTGATTTGTAAATTATCATATTTTGTTTTTATTTACAGTTTGCACAGCATTCTGATTTTTTTTTTTTGAATTGGGGTTGTAAAAAACGAAACCAAGATAAATTATTTCAGATCATTTCTTGGTGCAGCAGTCAACGAAATTCTGGGAAAAAAAAATCAAAAGATTTTAAGGAAAGAAAAAGAACATGCTTACATCAACTAGGCTGCATAACTATGTACACCCTTTTACTTATAATTTTAAAACATGTTTTTCGTCTATTACAGCACTCAGAATTTTCAGGTAAGAGTCTACCAACTTGATGCATCTTGATTTAGCAGTTTTATTCCATTGTTCCTTGAAAAAAAAATGCTCCAGATCTGTCAAATTGCAAGGAGATGTCCTCTGCACAGCCCTCTTCAAGTCATTCAACAGATTTTCAAGAGAATTAAATTCTAGGCTATTCCAAAACATTAATCTCCTTCGTCTAAAGCCATTCCTTTGTTGACTTGGATTTGTGCTTTAGGTTGTTATCCTGTTGGAAGGTGAAATCATTAGCTCATACATGTCAGCCTTTGGTCAATCAAACCTGTATAACCAACCTCCAAAATCCTTATTTCCCTTATAAAATCCTTATAAGATGCAAATTAAAGTAATTTACCTAAAATTTGAATGATAATTAACAATGATATATCCCAGTTACTTTTTATTCAATATTAATAACAATAAACCTTCAGAATGAATACAAAGCTCCAATGTTTGACAAAAACACAAAGTGTCACTCTGATGTTCTGAATTGTACTCCATGACAGCTTTTTTAGCACTCTGCACCAATACCTCACTAGGCTGCATGTCACAGCAAGTGTCTAGCTGTGTTGATCTTACACTGCAGTAGGCCAGGTTAGTGTGTCTGCATTCAGGTTCTTTCTGCTCTCTGTGTGTATCTTCCTGACTTGAGAGAAAACTCTCTCACAGTCAGCATTACTGTGGGGTAAACAGAGCACTGCCTAACTTGAACTAAAACTCCCACTACCTTGTGTTTTCTGTCTTTTCCAGTTGTTGGCATATCAGTTTTTGAGCACGCAAATACTGTCATCAGTGGCTGATTTTGCCTTTGGCTTGCATTCCACTGATGTTTAGTTTCGATTTGAAATGTTCTTTCACATCATACACTCCCGATGCTGCAACTTTGATGTCACGCACACACAGTGTGCAGTGTGCGTATTCGTCGTTTTTGGAGGCTGCCAGTTGGATTATGCCATTGAAAAGGTCCTTCTATTCAGGGAGAAACCTATCGCTGTATTGTGTTTTGAATTTCTTTGCCGGAGTGCCCATTCAGAATCTTTTCAGTCGCTATTGAAAGTCGCTCAGGTGGAAATACGCTTTTCAAACAAAATGTTACTTCACGGTTGGCGGGATTCTCGCAATGCGGTGTGCGCATGATCAGAAGTGGAACGAAGTCTCGCTACCACAAGATAACGCGCAATTTCATAAGACTCTTTACTGGCTGGCTGTACTTTCTGTGGTGTACAGTACATTTGTAAATGTTATGCGCTCTTTTATCATCGTGGGAATTGATTATAGCTCTAAATAAATATTTAAGTTTTTTTAAAGAATCCGTATAACTTTATTTGCACGCCCGTATACTACGTTTATTGAATCAAATCCGTATAAAATACGGACATTCCGTATAGGTTGACATATGTTAGCTGTCTAACAGAAGGCTGCAGATTTTGTGCCAAAATAGATTAGTATCTGTGTGTGTCTCTCACTTGACTAGAGCCCCAGCCCCAGTTGAAAGGAAACAAATCCAGAGCATGATGGTACCACCCCCATGCTTCACCATGGGTATGGTGTTCTTGGGCAATAATTGGTCTCATCAGACCATAATTCATAACACACTGCAATGTAAATATTTAGGCAGGTGTGGATGTTTTGTGTGTGTGTGTGTGTGTGTGTGTGTGTAAACCACCAGATCCCCATATCCCACACATGTTGCAAACACATGAGATTGTTGACATGTGCATGGATTGAGCAGTACTTGCCAGATATTCTTCCCATAGTCTCTTCTCAGCCTACCTGATAAGTTTTTGTACTGTTATTTTGTCTATTTTGTCTGGGCTTTCTGTTCTTGGTCTTGTCACTGTGAAAAAAGGATCTGACATGCTCGATCTTGTTTTCAAACTGCACTTCTAACATGGGCGTGTAGACTTTTTACATCCATTATGTATGAGCCCACCGAGGCTCACAATTGGCTATTGTCAACATTTAAGTTGTTTAAAATATATGATCCATGGCACTAGTTTGCTGTTAAGCTTCTGTTACTTTTTAATGACATTAGCATCTGAATTGCACTATAAAACAAACAAACAAACAAACAAACAAACACAATTGATTCATTGACTACATTTAAGGTTCAAATCTGAATTCCTACTTTTTTTTTCTTTTTTTCTTTAATAGACCAGCCAGTGTACTTGGTCTGAACATGTCATGTGTACCAGACACTAGTCTGGCTTGGTTCTTAATGATGAATGGTTGCCTATTCTTAAAATAAACACCTATAAACTGGTATTATACAAAAAATCCTGCCAGCCAACATTCAATTTGGCAGGGACAAGCTAAAAAAGGAAACATTCTTGTTGCTTGATGTTTTTGTTTGCGTGCATGCCATCAGAGAGCACACTCTTTTAAGATGGACGAATACCCTTTCTTTCACGCCTGCACACTGAAGACATAAACGCTTAGTTTTATGTTGCCGAGAAACATGGTCAAGGCAACATGTAAAGAAGATTTGCTTAGTTAAAAAAAAAAACTTTTTACGATTTGATCACTTGCCGATTCTCACTACCAGCCAGCTCTCCTTTAACCTCCTAGGGCTTAGCGGTCACATGCGTGGACAGCACTTTTTAGAAATTCGGAACAAGAATCCACATATGTGGACATACTTTTTCTCTAAAAGTACATCTTATTAAAAGATGATGCTTAGTTTTTATTCTAATCAGGTTCTAATAAGCCCAAATAGCAAAGAGAAATAAAAAATGCATGTAAAAAAACAGCTTGGGCCTTAGGAGGTTAAGGCGTGATCTTTTCCAGCTGCTGCTCATGCTGTCACAAGGCAATATAACACACTCGGAGGAAGGTGTGATCTGCTGCACACTTCCTCATTCATGAGCTCACACGCAACCATGATTGACGGAGTTTAATTTGCTTGTGTGGATGCTTACTTTTTTTTTTTAATCTGTGTAGAGTTACATTTCATGTTGTGGACCAGCCTCAGGTTAGTTCCTGTTCTAGAACATGAATGTTTGTTTATATATAAACAGTCGTTCTCTCACCAGGCCATGTCAGAAAACTTTAAAGCGATTAACCAGGAAATTTTGAAATTACCAGGTTATGAAATGTCATCATTATACGTTAATACAAGATGTTCTAGACGACGGACTTTAGCTTAAAAAAACGTTAAAGTTGTAACATCAGTCCATTGGGCTATTTCCCCGGGCGTGGTCGTACTGAATTACAATAATAATAGATGTATTAGGAGACGAAAACAAGGGTGGCGCTGCCTGATGTAGGATTCCACACGACAGCATACCGTGTCACGCTTCAAACAGATGGAAGATAAGCAGGTAAATAGTTTTAAATGAACAGGCAATAAACTAGCCACTACTTTATTTTGATTCCTTTTCTAATACTGTATTGGCATAATTTTTGTAGAGAAATGCAAACAAATTGACCTAGAAGTCACGCTAGACCATAATATTATACTATTCTCCGTTTCCAACCACGTGACCAAAATTGCTTGCGTCATTGACCGCCGCCATGTACATAGTGGTAAGATATACAGTGGTAAGAGTACAGACAGGAAGGTAAAAAGGAGTTACAGTGGTGCTTGAAAGTTTGTGAACCCTTTAGAATTTTCTATATTCCTGCAGAAATATGACCTAAAACATCATCAGATTTTCACACAAGTCCTAAAAGTAGATAAAGAGAACCCAGTTAAACAAACGAGACAAAAATATAATACTTGGTCATTTATTTATTGAGGAAAATCATCCAGTGTTACATATCTGTGAGTGGCAAAAGTATGTGAACCTCTAGGATTAGCAGTTAATTTGAAGGTGAAATTAAAGTCAGGTGTTTTCAATCAATGGGATGACAATGAGGAGTGAGTGGGCACCCTGTTTTATTTAAAGAACAGGGATCTATCAAAGTCTGATCTTCACAACACATGTTTGTGGAAGTGCATCATGGCACAAACAAAGGAGATTTCTGAGGACCTCAGAAAAAAGTATTGTTGATGCTCATTAGGGATGTGACTTTTGATCAAAAACACTATTCGAAATTCGCTAAAAGATATTCGAAATTCGATTCGAAAATCGACAGAACCCCGCCTGCCCCACCCAAACGCGCGCACACATGACAGACAGGGTGAAAGTGGTAACGGTTTAATGAGTCATCAAAAAACAAACTTCCATTCACCTCACATAGCCTACAGTATCAAACAATAATATAGGCTTCCAATTTTATTGTACATTTCTATGCAGCCACGACTATTTTCGTCTGTTAGAAGGAACCGCGGGTGAAACTGCCCGTTTAGGAAACGATAATGAAAGCATTCGAACAGTCAGAGCAGAATAAACTTAAGACATATTTTTGTTCAAAAAAATTAACATGTCGACGTGGTCGGGATGGAGACGGGTACGCAGCCTATTGACAATTAGACCGGCTGTGGAGAACACACGCTCCGATGGCACGGACGTTGCAGGCACACACAGGTAGGCGCTGGCCAACTTTGCCAGGCGAGGGTATTTCTGTTGATTGTCTTTCCACCATGTCATCGGGTCAGTGTGGAGCGGTGGGCATGTATCCTGGCAGTACTGAGTCAATTCAGTCACGCATGTTGCCCTCTCTGTGCTGTAATCCTCGCCAAATATGACAGCAATTGCTGCTGTTAATGGGCCATCCTTTCGGGAATGTTTCGGTTCGCTGGGCCCTTCATGCGATTCCGCCGCCTCTCCGGCCTCTTCATCATCTGCCATGGACAGAAGGTTTCTCACCTCGGCCTGCACTGTGTTTCTCACCTCGTCAGTTGCGAACCTCAGGTGTTTGTGTCTGGGATCCAAAAATGAGGCAATGTATGCGACCTTGCGTGCGCTGCTGGCATTTTCAGGTGCAAGGCGCTCTTTCAATGAGGCAGACACCACTTTTTTGAAATCGGTGACTTTGGAAGATTCTTCTGGGAGTTCTTTGAGATGTTTGGACAGTAGGTTTGCAACCACTGGAAAAATCATAGAGAGCGACACATTCGACTCTCCACATAACGCAGTGGTGGCGCATTTGAGTGAGTACAGCACAGGCAAAATTTCCTCCATCACACCCCAGCTATCATCGGCCAATTCCAGGGTGCGCGCATCCGATAATTTGGTGACATTTCTGTCTGACAAGACAGCGCACACAGCCCATCTCTGTTCTAACAAGCGCTCGAACATGTCATGTATCGAATTCCATCTCGTCCGGCAGCTTTGCACTAACTTGTGTGCAGGCACGTTTAGGAGCTGTTGCTTTTGCTTCAGAGCTTCTGTTGCCACCGTGCTATGATGGAAGTGAGACACCAGATGATTGGCAGCTTTTACGACGTGGTTTATGTTTTGCAGTTTGAAACCGTCGTTTGTAGCCAGTTGAAGAGTGTGTGCAAAACAAGGCTGCGAGTCCCACCCCAGCCCGGCGTCGGAATTGGCTAGAACCATGTTACTGGCGTTATCATGCACGCACGCGATGACTTTTCCAGTGAGACCCCAGTGGTCCCTCGCGTTAGACAGTACATTTGCGAGATTCTCAGCCGTATGTCTCTCGGGCATGGCTTTGGTCTGCAGAACAGCACTCTGCATCTCCCAGTCTAGCATGTAATGGCAGGTGATGGTGACATAGGATTCCGTTGTCAGCGCCGTCCACGAATCTGTAGTTATGGACACTTTATGGGCATTCGCTAATTTCCTTTGTAGGATGCTTGCATTTTCATCACGAAGTTTTTCCAGCCTGCTAGTGATTGTTTTTCGACATGGAACTCTGTATTCAGGCTCAAGAAAGTTCATCAACTCTCGAAAGCCTTCTCCTTCCACAAAGCTAACAGGCAGCATATCTTTAGCTATCATCTTAGTGAGGAGAGTTGATATTTTTTCGGCACGGGCGGCATTCAACTTAGATGACCTCACCATGAAAGCGGCAACTGACTGCTGGCCCGAAGTCACTTCTATTGGATGTCTCGCTTTCAGGTGGTTGTGCATGGTGGTGGTTGATCTGTGGTATGCCAGCTTTACCTGACAGATGTTGCATTCCACTTCATTTTCATTTATCAAAGTAAATGAGGACCATACGGAACTTTTGCTACCTTGCTGCATCTCTGCATCGCACCGCATGTTGCAAATTGCAATTCTTCTTCTGTTATTTTGACTACCTTTACTGTACGATAGCGGCACCCTCTGGCCGAATTAATGCAACAGAGTATGTTAGGAACAAGGAAACGCCTTTCCGCGCTCATTTTTTTTTTTAGTGGAATGTAACGTAAGCCAAAACGGCATTCGAAATTACTATTCATTATTCGAACTCGTCACGAATATTCGACTATTCGAAAATCATGTCCCATCCCTAATGCTCATCAGGCTGAAAAAGGTTATAAAAGCATCTCTAAAGAGTTTGGACTCCACCAATCCACAGTCAGAGAGACTGTGTACAAATGGAGGAAATTCAAGACCATTGTTACCCTCCCCAGGAGTGGTAGACCAACAAAGATCACTCCAAGAACAAGGCGTATAATAGTCGGTGAGGTCATAAAGGACCCCAGGGTAACTTCTAAGCAACTGAAGGCCTCTCTCCCATTGGCTAATGTTAATGCTCATGAGTCCACCATTAGGAGAACACTGAACAACAATGGTGTGCATGGCAGGGTTGCAAGGAGAAAGCCACTGCTCCCCCAAAAAAACATTGCTGCTCGTCTGCAGTTTGCTAAAGATCACGTGGACAAGCCAGAAGGCTATTGGAAAAATGTTTTGTGGATGGGTGAGACCAAAACAAAACTTTTTGGTTTAAATGAGAAGTGTTATGTTTGGAGAAAGGAAAACACTGCATTCCAGCAGAAGAACCTTATCCCATCTGTGAAACATGGTGGTGGTAGTATCATGGTTTGGGCCTGTTTTGCTGCAGCTGAGCCAGGATGGCTTGCCATCATTGATGGAACAATGAATTCTGAATTATACCAGCGAATTCTAAAGGAAAATGTCAGGACATCTGGCCATGAACTGAATCTCAAGAGAAGGTGGGTCATGCAGCAAGACAACAACCCTAAGCACACAAGTCGTTCTACCAAAGAATGGTTAAAGAAGAATAAAGTTAATGTTTTGGAATGGCCAAGTCAAAGTCCTGACCTTAATCCAATGGAAATGTTGTGGAAGGACCTGAAGCGAGCAGTTCATGTGAGGAAACCCACCAACATCCCAGAGTTGAAGCTGTTCTGTACGGAGGAATGGGCTAAAATTCCTCCAAGCCGGTGTGCAGGACTGATCAACAGTTACCGGAAATGTTTAGTTGCAGTTATTGCTGCACAAGGGGGTCACACCAGATACTGAAAGCAAAGGTTCACATACTTTTGCCCCTCACAGATATGTAATATTGGCTCATTTTCCTCAGTAAATAAATGACCAAGTATAATATTTTTGTCTCATTTATTTAATTGGGTTCTCTTTATCTACTTTTAGGACTTGTGTGAAAATCTGATGATGTTTTAGGTCATATTTATACAGAAATATAGAAAATTCTAAAGGGTTCACAAACTTTCAAGCACCACTGTACATTTAGAAGCTTGTAGTCATTTCTCAAATCTATTTTAAAAACAATCATTTTGACTGCTTCAAAAAATAGGTATCTAACGTACACTATAGAACACATTTAGTTATAAAAGAGCCCTCACCGGGCGAGGAGGCTGCAGTATTTGAGGTCGGAGATTGACATGAATCTTGTTCGACTGACTCTGTGATCGTTTGGAAAGATTCTTCAATAATTTTGTGTTTCATTCTACTCTCTGTAGGTCGAGCATTTCGAGCTTCCGCTTTCGTACCATCTTTGATTTTGTTGTGGCCCGTATTTTGTTTTGGAGCCCAGTCTGGATCTGGAAAATTGTAGCGCTCGGCTGGTTCCCTAATGGAAAGAAAAAGCAAAATAAAAGCAGCGTCATCAAAATTATATACAGCTCTTTTTAAAATGAAATAATCGTAGAAGCCTTTGATTGTCGGATCACGCACTCGATGATCACGGCTTTGTCATGTTTGACAGCGGCGAGTTTCTGCACGACCAGGCTATTAAACGATCCAATATTTCAAATATATTGTGATCTTTCATTAATTACTAGTTTGTAGCACTTTGCATTGATAAAATGTTCACTGCAGACTCGTGTGGTTTTTGCTTTCTCATCGCTGAAATCAGCCCGGTTTATGTTGGACAGCCAGTGACATCTACGCTCCGTGGACAACTCTCTTGTTTTTTCTCCTTGGTTATTTATAATTGCTGGAATTCTGAAGAACTCATAAGTCCCCTTATCTCACATAGAGTTGTTCCCACATCCAATTACAGCACAAAGAGTCAGCATAGCGAAGAAACAAAAGGAATTCTTGAGCGTGACAACCTCTCGAGGATATCTTTGATAGTAAATGTGCACCACATGCGTTTGTGTATATCCTTCAACATGGCCCACTTCTGGTTCAAAGCCTCATGCTTAATTAGCTATGATGTCATGTACAAACAAAGAAAAGTCTAGTTGTCACAACAGGACTCTCAGGCGCGCTCTGGACAGTGAATGACACACACCTGCACGGGATTAAGCCGCAATCAGCGCGCCTAAATAAGGACTCAGAATGTCGGCTTACTTTGCGAAGTATTGCGTTGTTGTGACACATTACCGAACCTTGTTTCCTGACTGATTTCCTGGTTTCTATTTCCTGTTTCCTGCTCCTCATTTTTGACCCTGCTTCTGTGTACGATATTCTGTTTGTGCCTCGTGCCTGTTTTACCATTCACGATATACGCCTGCCGATTTGGACTGTTTGCCTGTTTGCACTTTTCTTTCTAATAAAGATCTTCTGCACTTACATTCGTCTCCAACCATCCCTGACAGAATACTTCGCCCCGCTCATAGACATATAAACATAGACGCCGCATTGAGCTGGTGGCCCGTTGCTGGGATACGTTAGAGTGTCCGCCATATTGGATGTGGCAAATCTTCCCCGTAAACCAATGCAAGTAAATGGACTGAACTTCATAAAGCCCCTTTCTACAATAATATTTAACTCGATGCCTTTTATTCAACCATTAAGACACACACGTATATATTTGGGAAACAAACAGGCATCAAAACAACATATATAACTTTTAATGTGATGGTTATAAATAGTGTGCGTCATACCAAAACAAAATACATCACTGATTCCTTCACATTCAGAAAGGTTAAAAACATTCATCATATGTTCAAAAACGTTCATCATAGTGTGGAACTGTATTATCTAATTCTCACTGCTTATAACTCTACACCTACCCGGTGGAGATGAGCTGGGAAACTGAAGACTGAAGGAACAGCTCCCTCTCTGATCCTGACTGTCTGACCTGTTCTGTCCAAATCCTCCGTTCTGAAGTGTTCACTGCAGAGCATGGATGACGGAGTAGCAGAAAACCCTTCCCGTCGCACAGCTATCTCCCACTGCTTTTTCATTTCTTTATTTTTGGGAAACCTACATAGTATGTGAAAAGTTAGCTAAGCAACTAACAACAATCAGCGTAGTTACGAAGGAAATACTTCGTTGTTTGGAGACAGGTTTCACCGAGTGGCTATTATGCGCGAGACTTCATATTAGCCACAAAGTCAGAAAAATCTGTTCGTAAAATTACGTTATAATGACCAAATACAATGAAAAGTATTTTTCCAGTCTCACCTGTGAAAGGTAATCCCATGTGATCTCGTTTGGACGGTAAACCTGTTGGTACAGTTAAACGCAGGGCATCTTTATTCTCGGCTACTGTCTAGACGCTATACCAGAGACGGTTGAAGAATCTCCACTTTGCCACATCCAATATGGCGGCGAGGATGACGTATGATTCTACGCAGAAGGCGGCGTCTATGTTTATATGTCTATGGCCCCGCTGACACGAGTATAGCATGCACTTGTACGCCTCCGCTGTGCTCGCGGAAAATGACATCACGCACGATGGAGTTATGGCAGCCTTCCTGACAAAAAAATAGTCCCGTCTGTTTTCATCACTTTATTGGTTATAGCGTTAAGAATGAATTCAACTTGCAGCTTTTTTATAAAGGACAGACATAAAGAGTGACTTTTAGCTCAATTTGTTTATTTGCGAGAAATTTTCTTTAAAGGTACAGCTTTACTGCTGACACTTACAGCGTACTTACTCATAGTTAAGACTCCTTACATAAATGCGAAGTTTCACCAAATATGCAATTACATACGTTTTTATTATCCCCCACTGGCCGAAAGGCCTGAAGGGGGATTATGTCGTGGCGATTTCCGTCCGTCCGTCTGTCCATCCATCCTGGGAAGGGTACTCACCTTCTGAAATCAACTCCTCTCACAGTTTTTGGATGAATTTCATGAAACTTGGCAGGATTCTTTGTTATGTGTTGGTAATACCCATATTGTAATTTCGTTAAATTGGGTCACATTTTATCAGAGTTTACAGCCCTTGAGTAACAAAATTATAATTTGACAATTTCATGAGAGTGTATTTTCCTTCTGAAATCAACTCCTCTCACAATTTTTGGAGGAATTTCATGAAACTTGACAGGATTCTTTGTTATATGTCGGTAATACGCATATTGTAATTTTGTTCAATTGGGTCACATTTTACCAGAGTTATAGCCCTTGATTAACAAAATTATAATCTGACAATTTCATGAGAGTGTGTTTTCCTTCTGAAATCAACTCCTCTCACAATTTTTGGAGGAATTTCACCAAACTTGGTAAAAGGCCTTGTTATATGTCGGTAGTACGTATATTGTTATTTTGTTCAATTCAGTCGCATTTTACCAGAGTTACAGCCCTTGATTAACAACCTTGTACTTTGACAATTTCATGAAGGT
Source organism: Neoarius graeffei (assembly GCF_027579695.1). Classification (NCBI taxonomy): domain Eukaryota; kingdom Metazoa; phylum Chordata; class Actinopteri; order Siluriformes; family Ariidae; genus Neoarius; species Neoarius graeffei. The sequence goes on along the minus strand of NC_083581.1, from coordinate 69,905,936 downwards.
GTGCTCGCCTTCTGACATCAACTCCTCTCACAATTTTTGCACAGATTTCTCGAAGCTTGGCAAAAGCCCTTGTTATATGACAGTAATGCACATATTGCGATTTAATTTCATTTGTGAAAATTTTCCCAGAGTTTTGACCCTGGATTAAATAACTTGTACTTTGACAATTTCATGAGGGTGTACGTTCTTCTGAAATCAACTCCTCTCACAATTTGTGGAGGAATTTCACCAAACTTGGCAAAAGGCTGTGTTATATGACAGTTATACGCATATTGAAATTTTGTATAATTTGGGTAAATTTTACCAGAGTTATGCCCTTGATTATTAACAAACTTGTACTTTGGCAATTTCATCAAGGTGTCCTTACTTTCTGAAATCAACTTCCCTCGCAATTTTTATCCCCTGCTGGCTGAAAGGCCCAGATGGGGATTATTTCATGGCGATGTCCATCCATCCCGGGAAGGGTACTCACCTTTTGAAATCAACTCCTCTCTCTCAATGTTTGGAGGAATTTCATGAAACTTGGCAGGATTCTTTGTTATATGTCGGTAATACGCATATTGTAATTTAATTCAATTCAGTTGCATTTTACCAGAGTTATGGCATCGTTGCCAGCGGGGGGATATTGTGCTCTCAGAGCACTCTTGTCTCATTTATGTGGAATGTCCATCTTACAAGCCCCTGTATAAGCTCTTACTATAGAAACAATAACCTATTAATACAAGGACATTAATATGAAACTGTGATCTACTTTCGAGTCAAACTACTGCCAGAGCTGCTATTACAGAAAATTAATCAAGACATTCTGACCAATCAAGTTAGCAAATTTAAAAGCTGTGGTGTAAGTGAAATACAGGAACCCTTCCCCCCCAAAAAAAAAAAAAATCACCATTAACCGTGCTGTTGTGTGCCCGTTAGTCATTCTGACCCAGTCATCACGAGTGGAAAAATTTGGGCCAGTTCTATATCTGCTGCTATTGCTCATTTGCACTACTGTTCATATACACCTCATAAGCTGCTCTTCTAAGCACCTTCTCCGTTAGATATTGTACTGTATTTGCACTACTGCTATTTTGTACATTGATTTTAGAGTGTATTTTTATCTATATTATCTATATTTATAAATATTTATATATATTGTTTTTCTGAAATTTTTTTTGTAATCTTTATCTGTTTTTACAAGTAAGGTGAGAGAGAAACGGCATTTTGATTCTCCTATATGTCCTGGATATATAGTGAACTGACAATAAAAAATCTTTGAATCTTTGACCCAAACCATCCCTTTAAAGCCTCAATAAGTGATTTTGCAGAAACCACTAATGCTGTGTTCACACTTATACCGGTACGAAAGTGGTATAACTGTATCGATACAAAGCATACCGGTACAGTTTAGTGCATCTGTCCACACTAGCGAGAAATGTTTGCGGTTTTCTTTCACGGAAGTTGAAATGCACGTGCGCGAAATGTTTCCGTGGTTACCGAGTAACTTCCTTCCGAGAATATGGCGGATGAAACAACGTGTGTGTGCTTTTTGTTGTCAGTGTACGGTCTGTATTTCTGGTGGTCATTTATTCAGTCGAATCGTATAAAACGCGCGAGGCAGTTGAGAAAGAAACAAAGAAAACGAATCTCCCTTTCTCCCCCCTCGCTTTCTCCCTCTTCCCTTCTCTTCCCCTCCCTTTCTCCCTCTTTCCTTCTCTTCCCCTCCCTTTCTCTCCCTTTTCCCCTCTTCCTCCTTTCTTCCTCCCTCTTTCCCCCTCCCTCCCTCACCCTCTCCCTTTCTCCCCCCTTTCTTTGCTCCATGTAGCTCCACGGTCGTTTTGAGCCATTTTACAGCTGGAAAGCACGGGCATATTGTATTGTATGAATAACCCGGAAGACGTAGGAATGGTTCATTGTGCTTGCGCATTATATTTGTATCGACACAGAGCCGCTTCATCTGTCCACACTACAGCGAAGCGCTACAGTACATTTATGGGTTTCGTACCGATACAGTTATACCGCTACAGTACCGGTATTGAGGTATTTCACTCACGTGACCAAGTCATGTGATGCTGCCATTTTGGACGGCACGGCTCGAATCAGTTTGAATGCGAGGAAGGCGACAAACGAAAAACATAAAAGAAAAAGGAGCGAGATGCAGAAAACACCTTCACTATCCAGCGACGTAGGGCATTTACAGGGCGAGCAGAGGGAGAGGTATTTGCGAAAATTGAGTTTAGCAGGCTTAGAGAACGACGTTTACCTGCTTCCACCAGGATTGCTCACTGACGTACGGAAGTACACGAAGCCCTCGTCTTTACCTGACTTCGGCCCACATGATCTGTATACCTATGTCGTTAAAAACCCATCGCCATACACAGGTATTGATCTGAAAGCGTATAAGAGTTTGGATGCCTACAAATATTTTGTGTCAGGCTGGGTAACATGCCTACATCAGTGGGCCGTCCCTGGAGCCGGTGGTCGCCATCTTATTACAGCTAAGGTTTGTTCACATTTTCATTTACTTTCGGTCCTCAGGATAAACAAAATGTTATTAAATGTCATTGAAATAACTTCTTAGTCTGTTGAGACATGGCCCGTTATAAATTTGCTGTTACCAGGCAATGATGAAGAACTGTATTATTAGGGTCGGTGTAGTTGTAGCAGTGTATTAGCAACTAGCTGTTAGCACTAGCTAATGTCAACAACATTATAGCTAGTATGTTACTGTCGCAATGTTTACGTTCAGTCATTTGGATGACTGTTAAAACCTTTCAGTCTCAAGTTTTTCCTTTACTGGATTTACTAGTTTACTGAGCTAGCGCGCTCGGGCAAGCTGGGAGCTAGCGCGCGCTAGCCTGCCGGCCGGCCGGCGCACTAGCCTGCCGGCCGGCCGGCGCTTGCGCTAGCTCAGTAAACTAGTAAATCCAGTAAAGGAAAAACTTGAGACTGAAAGGTTTTAACAGTCATCCAAATGACTGAACGTAAACATTGCTACAGTAACATACCAGCTACTGTTGTTGACATTAGCTAGCTTGACGTTCAAAATGGTGGACACCGGGGCGTCACGTGACCCTGTGACGTCAGGTGAAATACCTCAATAGTTGCTAGTGTGGACAGGTGTTGCGGTAAGAAAGTAGTTTCGTATCGGTACAAAGTCCCTAGTGTGGACAGGGTATTAGAGTCAACTAGATTTTTCAAGCATCCAACTGAAAAATCCCACCCCCTCACTTCAGTGCTCTCTCAAGCCCTTTTCCAAAACACATGCTACGAAGGTCAAGTCCATGAGAGAGCCTTGGGAAGAAAACAAACCAGAGAACTCCCTCAGTACTCTACTACTAGAATAGCAGATCATAGGTCATAGATCACATGTAGAGAAAAACAAAATGGTGGAGCATGTTGCTAAACCAACCGAGGACGAAATAAAAACTCTACTCGAAAACAAAACCCCCAAAAATACAAAAAAAAGCAACAAAATATGGAAAGATGGTAAAGATGTATCTTTTTTTAATTTTCAATAATTATTATTATTATTATTGCATTTTTCACAAATTGCTCCTGTCATTTCGCCAGTTTGTTTACATTCTAAACGGAAATGATTTCGTCAGACATTTTGTATAAAGTTTTTATTTATTAAATTTGCAAAAAATAAAATATAAAAGCTGTTTCTCAAAATCCAGTGAATGTGGATAGAATAAAATGGTCATTCCATTCAATCTCGTCATACATGGGGGCACAGTGGTATAGTGGTTCGTACTGCCGCCTCACAGCAAGAAGGTTCTGGGTTCGAGCCCAGTGGTCGATGAGGGCCTTTCTGTGTGGAGTTTGCATGTTCTCTCCGTGTCTGCGTGGGGGTGCTCTGGTTTCCCCCACAGTACAAAGATATGTGATTAGGTTAACATGGGGCAGCCATGGGCTGAAGTACGCTTGAGCAAGGCACCTAATCCCCCAACTGCTCCCCGGGTGCTGTAGCATAGCTGCCTACTGCTCTGGGTATGTGTGTGTTCATTGCTCACTTGTGTGTGCATGTGTGTGTTCACTGCTTCAGATGGGTTAAATGCAGAGGAGAAATTTCACTGTGCTTAAGTCTGTACTTGAGTGTACTTTTGGTTCGGCCTCCGTCCGTCTACGTAGACGATGGTGAGTTGTGCCTTCCACAAAGATGGAGTGGCTTCTCCATGGTGCAACATGCCTGGGCAAGTTTATGGAGGTCCTGTGTTGCCCCAGCGACAGGGCCCCCCTCTCGACCTCACTAGCGTAATCCAGAGGAAAGCAAAGCAGTATGTCTGGTACCAGTTTGGTTGCAGGAGTTGCAGAGCAGACTGACAAGTAGACAAGTCTTGCCGCCAGCACTCACAAGGCAGTGAGATCCCATGGGATTTTGGGTGGTGCAGGTGCTATTAGCCAGCAGCAGCTCCCCTGGGATCCGTCCCACCTTGGCTGAACCTGCGAGGAGCAGGGGGAATCAAGCAGGACTAGGCCTGATGGTTCGCCACCGTGCTCCCGATGGTATCGCAGCCCAGGGTCATTGCTGTAGTCGTTGCCTGGGGAATACCACTAGGAGGTTAGCACTCTGATTTAATCCCCATTGAGTGTACATGTGACAAATAAAGGCTTCTTCTTTATAGCCAATTCGGTGCTATGTGCCTCGTCGGCTATCAGCTCACGTACGACTCGATTTCGTGGAATAACTGTTAAATAGCGAAAGTAAGATTCCTTCTCACTTGATTCTTAGGGAATCCTATTTTGATTCCATAACACACATGCTAAATAGCATTGTTCTATATCAAGTAAAGCGTCCACAGATTAGATTATGTACACTAATAACAGTTAATGATTAAAAAAAAAAATCCCACATCTTGTTAAATGTAGGAAAATGAAAGCCAACCGTGGAAAAAAACGTCCAGTAAAATAATTTATTGTTTGAGAAAACAGGCAGACACATATCATTTGACATTCCTTCTCCAATGTTCCATACCACTTGTTTAGTTGGAAACCAGTTTATAGAAATTTATAGGAAGCTTGGGGTAACAGGTATTTATTTTTAAAAAATTATGAATTATTTCTTTATTTATTTATTTTGCATGCAGAATTGTCGGCAAAATACTTTAAACATGGATTTTCTTCATGTAGTAAGGACTAGAGTTAGTGACTATTTCTGGATAGGAATTTTGTCGAATTTGGAAAATGTTTTTGTTTCGGCTTCACTTTCTTGACATCACTATGGAATCGGAAAAATAACTTTATCAACCAGTTAAACTCTTCTCAAAACATTTTCACTCTGGAACATTTTAAATTTGTTTGCGTTTTCGATTCCATGCAGTGAATAAATTCGTTCGTTTTCGGTTTTCATTTTCTGTTTCCTGTAACATTTCATATTCCTACTTCTACAGCAGGTCTTACAACAGCATGCATTATTACAGTTTACCTGTTAAAACTGTTAATATTATAGTCAGGCTGTCTGTTGTTGCCCAAATGAGGATGGGTTCCCTTTTGAGTCTGGTTCCTCTCGAGGTTTCTTCCTCATGTCGTCTGAGGGAGTTTTTCCTCACCACAGGCTTGCTCATTGGGGATAGATTAGGGATAAAATTAGCTCATGTTTTAAGTCGTTCAAATTCTGTAAAGCTGCTTTGCGACAATGTTTATTGTTAAAAGCGCTATACAAATAAACTTGATTTGATTTGATACAGTTAAGATCCGAGAGGTGTTCTTATGTTTGTTTTATTGTGACAGAGACATGCATCATCTTATAACAACAAGAAGCCAATAAGCACTTGCACAACCACTTGAAGCAAAATTACATAGAATTATATGAGTCATATAAAACAAGAGAATATAAGATGATGTGAACTCAGTGGTTGTTGTCTTGTGTTTATATCTCAGTTGGTTTCATTGCACACTGTGTTCTCATACCATGGCTGCATCTCAAACACTGCCAAGACAAACCATCTATTATATGGTGTGGTTGGTCTCCTTATGTTAAATCTAGACGACCTTTTGATTTCATAAAATCGATTAAATTTAGTTCCCTCTGAAATTTGGTCGTTGTGATATATGTTTATTTCTGTAATAGCTCACAAAATATGAGGCCATTCTGTGGCTGAGAAGTTATTTAATTTGAGGGGATTAAAGCAAATAACGTGCATGAAATCATGCAGTCAAACAGACTAGGGGTCGACCGATAATCGGCCTGGCCGATATATCGGGCCGATATTCTGCATTTTTAGGGTTATCGGTATCGGCCATAATTTCCACCGATATGCCGATAACATGCCTTTTTGCAGCCATTTCGTTCCTAACGCGACTGTCACTGCACGTCCTTTCCTGCACTCGCCTCTCTGAGTTCAAGAACACGGTCCCGCCCACCACAACATCTGATTTGTTTGGCACAAGAGATATAGCCAATCGACACGCGCAGCTAAACACTCTGAACTGTTTCAAGGCGCCCGTATCAAGGTTGCTTTTGCCGCAATAAGTCACAAACGCACAAGTTGCAAAAGCACAACATCATTACATGTTTACATTCTTCATCTACTACTCATTAAAATTGTCCATTTGCATCTGTGTAGCCAGGCAAACTTAGCTTACGGAAGGAAGCACTTGAATTAGCCTACAACCAACTAGCCTCGCTGAAACAGCATAACGTAGGCTACAGTCATTTTTAAATCCCCGTCTGGAAACGTTGTGAATGTGTCAGTAGTTCTACTCGAACAGTAGAATGACAGCCATACAGAGAGGTGGTCAAGGCAACTTTATAAAGCGCTGTTTGAACATTTAAACAAGCCAGGCGTGACTAGTATTTATAATTCTTGCGCAAGTGATTCTCCTCGCTAGCGCTTCTGATTCGGAAAGCGATATACTCTTAAAGGAGCAGCCGCTCCTAATAGGGAGTGATAGCCGACTTTACTGTATGTTTGATTTTACTTTTTAAAAAATGCTGCAGGCAGCTCCCTACACTTGGACCCCGTCCACACGTAGCCGGGTATCTGCTAAATCGAAGATATTTTTCTCTGTTTTGGCCTGTCATCCACATGAAAACACATCAAAAACGAATATTTAAAAAAACTCCGGGCAAAGTGAAGATTTTTGAAAACTCCGTGTATGCCTTTTCGTGTAGACAGAGATAACCGGAGGTTTGCGTTTTAGAACGTCACAATCTGCGCCAAAAAAATGACAACAAATCTGCCCTGACGTCAAACATGCGACCTTTGTTTACTGCAGAAGCCAGATTAAGCATGGACTTAAGCTAGCCGCACACCACGGCGATCCACGCGGTACCGAACCGACCCATTTCAGAGCCGACTCCCAACAGGGCACGCACATATCCCCCGACTGTTTACGAGTGCAGTCGCGATTGAAGCGACACGTGACAACTTAATAGCTTTGTGACTGGCTATTGGATATAGTTACTGTTAAATCCAACACTTGAAGATGCTACAGGCTGAATTACAAATGACACAACATGGAATATGTAGCGCACTATCTAGGCTGCATGAGCTATTATTCCCAACCTTAAATAGTGCACTTATATAGGGGAGTTAAAGCGATTTGGAATTCAGCCACACAACTTGAGCAGAGTGGCTTTCCAGCCCACTGTGTCTATGGATAAAGCTTCAGTCTATGGAATTACAGTATATACCTGCATTAGGTGCTACCAACACGCATTTCTCGCACTAGAAATTGTTTAATGATGTCACGTGTTATATGCGAAAGATATGATTGGCTATTGCTAGCGACTCTTGCCGATCAGTCTGGCTCCCGATTAGTTTTTCGAATCGGCTGTGAGATGAGTCGGTACCATCGAAAACTAGTCTTTACGCCTGACTCGCGACTTCAGTTGGCTCGGTACGCTGAAAATCGGCGTAGTGTGCGGCTAGCTAAAGAGTAATGGATCGGAGTAGTGCCTTGAAAGCGTTAATTATTGTGCAGGTGCTATTTACATGTTTAATTTTAGAAGCCCAACTACTGCTCCAAGAGCGCAGGCGATGTGATTAGGGGGTAGGATTTGGGGAAATAGCCATCTACAGGTTTGGAATGCTTATGAATGTGATTGAAAACGCAGATGTTCGGTTATGTGTGGAAGGGATTTTTTTCGAAGACGAGGTGGTGTGGATAAAACATTTTTATAAACGGAGGGGGGGGGAAAATGTTCGGTTTTAAAAATACCCGGCTACGTGTGTACATGGCATTGGTTTGTTATTTAAAAACTACTTGAAGTTGGTAAGTCTTACTTAGTTCTTAGTGTAAAAGAATCCAGAGTGTATTTTCATTTATTTTCCACTGAAAATGGTGAGCTGTAATATAGTAGGGAGTGATTTATTTTTTTATTGGTGAATATTTATTTTATTATTATTTTATTTCTCATTTTATTCTAACTAATGTTTGACTTTATTGTACAAATGCTGCTGGCATCTCCCTGCACAAAATTTCATGTTCAATTTTACAATTAAACATACATTTCATGGATCTGAAGGTCTGTGTCAGTGTGTGCTATGTTTAATTTCATATGAATTATGTTTACATTTATCGGTTGCACATATCGGTTATCGGCATCCCAATTCCATAATAATCGGTATTGGTATCGGCCCTGAAAAAAACATATCGGTCGATCCCTAAAACAGACAGAGGAAGTCCGTGTGTGTGTGTGTGTGCACGTGCAGGTTTACCTTTGACTGTGCACTGACCGTTACACTGACATTCTGTCGCTAAACGAACAGCTGATCACACCGAGGTGCTCGCTGAGCGCCGATATTTATTAGTTTGGTCCTGCGTTTCCTTTCCTTCGTATATAACATAACGTCTTTTCTTCTCGCTTTCTTTCCGTTACTGTAGTCGGTCTTTCACGTTTCATTCGCACACTCATGTCTTCCATTTTTCTCTCCTGTTTCAAATTTGTATCCCACAATGCCTTGCGCAAACAGGGAAAGCCCACCACGTGATGCATGATGTAGTATCTTGTATTGCGTCATGGTGAAGCAGGAAAAAATAGCAGAGAATTTAGGGCCACGTGGCCTTAAATTCATTCATTGTTCTATTTTAAAAAAAAAAGAATAAGTTTGGAAGTCTGTAATTCGAATCCAGTAGCTTTCAGTCAACTAAACAAAAATAATTGACTGTCGGGGAAAATTATTTTTATGACCTACACTTGAAAAATCTGAAAGGCAGTCTAGCTTTAACTGGGGATAAAGCTGGCAGGATGTGCCTCTTTTTTGAGCGCGAATCAAAGTAAGGACAAGCCTTGTTCCTGTTTGTACACTGCAAGTGCAGACCACGCACTGTTAACTAAGCCTGACATGCTGATCTTTTTTAATCCTGTGATTCAGAAAAGAACAGAAACCTCTTTTGTGTGATAGTGTTATTAAGTCTGGGTTTTGTGGGGTTTTTTTTTTTGCTATTGATGTTTTAAGCTCAGCCTTTAAGACATAGTCACACCTCTACAGTTAGTCAAAGTACCAGAATAACATTCATCAACCTACCGAGCCAGTGCAGAACGCCCAACATCATACCTAAAGAACTTTTCTTGGCATTTTGTTGAGTGCATGACATGAGAGAGCATGTTTCTGCAAGACAGAGGATTACTTTTTTGCACATGTGCACATGCATAGCCTTTTGCTATAATTTTGAGTCATAGAGCAAGGTGTTAAAGCAACATGTAAAGCAGGCTTGCTTTTTAAAATTAAGTATAAAGCACGTACAAGAGACCTTAGATAAATGCTCGCAGCTGATCTGTAAGAATTTTTTTTTCTGCCTATTATTGTAAAGCGACCTTGGGTTTTGAGAAAGGCGCTATAGAAATTGAACGTATTATCTCATCTCATCTCATTATCTCTAGCCGCTTTATCCTGTTCTACAGGGTCGCAGGCAAGCTGGAGCCTATCCCAGCTGACTACGGGCGAAAGGCGGGGTACACCCTGGACAAGTCGCCAGGTCATCACAGGGCTGACACATAGACACAGACAACCATTCACACTCACATTCACACCTACGCTCAATTTAGAGTCACCAGTTAACCTAACCTGCATGTCTTTGGACTGTGGGGGAAACCGGAGCACCCGGAGGAAACCCACGCGGACACGGGGAGAACATGCAAACTCCACACAGAAAGGCCCTCGCCGGCCACGGGGCTCGAACCCGGACATTCTTGCTGTGAGGCGACTGCGCTAACCACTACACCACCGTGCAGCCTGAACATATTATTATTATAAGAAAGAGTCCTTAAAGTCCGAAATGACTTATTTTATTAGTCTTCATCGATGAAGACTATTGTTTTTGGTGATTTTGTTTTTTTTCTTCCAAAAGTTGTTTGGTTTCGGATGAAATTTTAACCGCTGGTCGCCAAATTTGACATTTGACCTACTTTTAGAGGTCAAAAAGATCATTTTCTGTTTCTGACTGTACTATTTTAAAAAAAAAGTCATAAAAATAGTTTAATATTTACATACAGCAACCTGTATTTTTTCTTTAGTGCATATTCTTTTGTAGATTATTCACAAATTGATATATTTTATCAAAAGCTATATATAAAATGGCGCTTGGCGCGAGGCTGTTAACGTTAACGTTGTCAGTTTACGTTTGAAATAGACGATGGCTCAAAATTATCAGTGGCAATTTCACGTTTCTAGTTAATTTAGTGTTTTCCTAAATTTCATGATATACAGTGCAGATTTCCTGATAATACCAGCTACCACAAAACAGCTAGAATGTTTTTCTTTTGCTTATTTCAGAATGGAATGTAACTCGTTAAAAATTATGCATCAAGATGATGGTTTTTGCATTTTAATTTTCATGCTATTTACAAACATACACGAGGCAACAGGTGCTGAACTTTACACTGATTTGCAAATCATGTGGTCAGACTTTCACATGACAGTAAATTGACCTGTGACCTCTAAGATTATGAAACAGTGTGTGGATAATTCATGTACAGTTGGATCCATAAGTATTTGGACAGTGACATAATTTTTCTTAGTTTTTCCTCAAAACCACCACAATGGATTTGAAATGAAGCAACCAATATGTGATCGAAGCAAGCTTGTAGTACTCGAGTCCAGGACTCAGACTCGAGTCTGACTCGTGACCTAATTTTAAGGACTCGTGACTTGACTTGGACTTGAGCACTGATGCCTCGGACTTGGACTCGGACTCGTGCATTAACTGCATTCGGACTCGTAAATTGGAGACGAGGACTCAGATTTTTGCTTTATTTTTTGTAACATGCCATAATAATTTGGCATAAGATATTTATATTTATATCTACATTCATTTTTGTACTAATTCCATGCCAGAGTGTCCACGCCTTGGCGCGTGCATCAGATAGACTCTCGGGTGCGCTCCGGACAGCACGCCCACCAAGCGGACTCTCTCTTGCGCCGTAAACGACTCGCACCTGCACAGGATTAAGGCGCAATCAGCGCATCTATATAAAAACTGTGAAAACACACTTACTTTGCGAAGTATTGAGTTGCGTTGCTGATACATTACTGAGCCTTATTTCCTTGTTTGGTTTCCTGATCCCTAATTTCCTGTTTCTCGTCTTTGATTCTGCCGAGTCTACGATAGCCTGTTTGTGCCTCGCTTGACCTATTGCCTGTTTCACTGTTTTACGATTTTGCCTGCCGTTCTGGATTGTTTACCGTCTTCACTTGGATTAATAAACACACCTTCTGCACTTACATCCGTCTCCCAACCATCTCTGACAGAATACTTCACACTCCCTGATAAAGAGAAGCACATTCACCTGTTCATACGTCATGTTCAGGAACAAACTAATATTAATGGCGCTAAAACAGCCACCGTCAAATGGTGTGGTTGGTGTCTTGTTCTCGAACTCGACTCGGATCAATAGTGGACTCGACTCGAAATTTTTTTTAATGACTTCGACTTGACTCAGACTTGAACACTGGGGACTCGAGACTGGACTCGGACTCGAGGTTTTGTGACTCGACTACAACACTGGATTGAAGTGCATTAACTGTTTAGAAACTACAGCTATTTTTTTAACATTTTTTTTAGTCCCTCCATTTTCACAGGCTCACAAGTAATTATATAACTGACTGATAAGCAGGATTCCCACTGTTGCTCGTCACGCTCATCAGTGATGAACATAATCCATTAGTGATGAAGCGAAAATTACTAACAGTCGTCACAGTGACAAATGTATTTGTCATCATTATCATAAATCATCTTTTTTAGAAATCCCTCCACAAATCCCTCCGTTTGCCAAAGTCTAACCCCAGTGAAGAGATGGCGGGAAGCCAGAGTGTAAACAATGGGTACATGCTTGTGACCAATAAATATCGCCTACACAGAATGACCAAATGGGTGCCAAACTTGTGACCAATCGCAGTGCGTCTTAATCGGCCTGGTGTGTTGGTGTAATTATCTCTGCGTGAAATGAAAAATGACGCAGTCTAAACTGATGGAGTTTTTTGGACGAGCTTCTTCAAGCACTGAGGATGATTTAAGGGCTGAAACAGCCACAGGGAGGCACACTCAGAGCCCCGACTGTCCCCGAGCACACCAGACAGTGTCAGTAAAAAAAAAAAAAATGTGAAAGTGCTGTCAGTCAGCAAGCGACTGAAGGGAGCTACGTTTCAGGCAGCATGGCGTCTTGAGTTCCTGCGGTGAATGTATGATGTAAAACGCTGTGTCATTCTGTGTTCGGTTCGTAAATCGTCGGGAAACTCAAATTCCTTCACTGTTGGTTGGTCCCAGACTCTTCTCAACTCTGTTCAATTGTAAATCAAGTTTTGTGTTGAAGTAAAGGCTAAAGGGAGTCCTAATACCTCTTTTGAATGATTCAATGCTAAAAATAACCTTCAGTAAGCTCAAACTAAAGAGGTTTAGTTTGGCTTGATGGTTCACAGGCGGCCCAAAATCAAGCCTTTCTGATTAGAGGCTGGAGTGGAGCCCGAATTTTATATGTGATGGTGAGGCCTAGCTATATCTGTACAAATATTTGAATTGTGCCAGTTTGGTTGGCATAAACCTGTACTAAGTCCACTTTGATAAGTCAGTAACTAGGAAAAAATACAGACTAAGAAAAAGTGAAGCATACTTATTATGGCACTATTGTTCAAGGAAAAAAAGTGGAGAATATTTTTCAGAACCCAGGGGGAACCCTGGATAAGCAGTTTCTTGGCCGGGTTTGGCCTGTTTCCTCATTATCCCGCACTGGCCGAAAGGCCCAAAGGGGGATTACGTTGTGGCGATGTCCGTCTGTCCGTCCGTCCCGGGAAGGGTACTCACCTTCTGGAATCAACTCCTCTCACAATTTTTGGAGGAATTTCACGAAACTTGGCAGGATTCTTTGTTATATGTCACTAATGGCCCTTTTCCACTACCCTTTTTCAGCTCACTTCAGCTCACTTCAGCCCGACACGGCTCGCGTTTCGACTACCAAAAACCAGCACGACTCAGCTCGTTTCAGCCCTGCTTAGCCCCTAAAACTCGCACCGTTTTGGAGTGGGGCTGAAGCGAGCCAAAGCGAGCCGAGTGAGGCTGGGGGCGTGAGCAGACACTCCCCTGTGCACTGATTGGTGAGGAGGAGTGTCCTCACATGCCCACACACACCCCGCGAGCGCGCTGGGATCTGTAAACACCGTAAACCCGGAAGAAGAAGAATTACGAATTACGAGAATTTCTGAAGCCTTATGCGCCTCGCCTCAACTATACGCTCTTGCCAGTATCTGTCCGCGTTGTCGGTGACAACAAGCCACAGCACCAAGACCAGCAACACTAACGACTCCATGTCCTCCATGTTTATTGTTTACTATTCGGGTCGTGAGACTACCGCTTAAAAGCTCACTGATGTCACTGTTTGCGCTGCTTAATGACATCACCTGACGTCCACCCACTTTCACTAACTCCACCCAATGTGTCCACCCACTTCCAGCCAGCACGGTTCAGCGCGGTTGTAGTCGAAATGCAACTCCAACAGCCCCACTCAGCTCGACTCAGCACGGCACGGCTCAGCCCGACTCAGCCGCGTTTGTAGTGGAAAAGCGGCATAATATGCATATTCTAATTTTGTTAAATTGGGTTACATTTTACCAGAGTTACAGCCCTTGATTAGCAAATTATACTTTGACAATTTCCTGAAGGTGTGCTTGCCTTCTGACATCAACTCCTCTCACAATTTTTGGACGAATTTCTCGAAGCTTGGCAAAAGGCCTTGTTATATGACAGTAATACGCATATAGCAATTTAATTTCGTTTGTGAAAATTTTCCCAGAGTTTTGACCCTTGATTAAATAACTCATACTTTGACAATTTCACGAGGGTGGACGTTCTTCTGAAATCAACTCCTCTCACAATTTGTGGAGGAATTTCACCAAACTTGGCAAAAGGCTTTGTTATATGACAGTTATATGCATATTAAAATTTCGTTTATTTTAGGCAATTTATTTTTATCTTGCTTTCTGAAATCAACTTCCCTCACAATTTTTATTATCCCCCGCTGGCTGAAAGGCCCAAAGGGGGATTATGTCGTGGCGATGTCCGTCCATCCTGGGAAGGGTACTCACCTTCTGAAATCAACTCCTCTAACAATATTTGGAGGAATTTCACGAAACTTGGCAGGATTCTTTGTTATATGTGGGTAATACACATATTGCAATTTCGTTCAATTCAGTCACATTTTACCAGAGTTATGGCCTAGTTGCCAGCGGGGGATATTGTGCTCTCAGAGCACTCTTGTTATTTCATGACACATTAAAGAAAGTAAAGATCTGGAGATGCATTTGGAAGCTGTTCATGGAAACTCTCAGTATGTGATCCCAAAGGGTGTTGATGCAAGTGAGGAAGGACATAATGAGGGTGCAAAAACTAAACAGAGATATCGCAGAGAAACTTTAGAAGTAGCCAAATCAACAATTTGGGATATTGTTGAAAAGAAAGAAAGAATGCACTGATGAGCTAAGCAACACCAGAAGGCCTGGAAGACCACGGAGGACAACTGAAGTGGATGATCATAGAATTCTTTCTTTGGTGAAGAAAAACCCCTTTATGATGTCGAGCCAAGTCAAGAACACTCTCAAGGAGGTGGGGTATCATTGTCAAAGTCTACAATCAAGAGACCTTCTCATCTCATCTCGTCTCATTTTCTTCCGCTTATCCGGGGCCAGGTCGCGGAGGCAGCAGTCTGAGCATGGAAGCCCAAACTTCCCTCTCCCCAGACACCTTGGCCAGCTCCTCGGGAAGAACACTGAGGCGTTCCCAGGCCAGCCAAGAGACATAGCCCCTCCAGCGTGTCCTGGGTCTTCCCCGGGGCCTCCTCAAGGTCCGTCAAGAGGCCTTCAGGAATGTAAATACAGGGGGTTTAGTTCAAGACGCAAAATCACTGGTAATGCTCAAGAACAGAAATGCCAGATTAGACTTTGATAGAAATCATGTATAAAAGTCTGCACAGTTCTGGAACAAGATTTTTTGGACGGATGAAACTGACATTAACTTGTACCAAAATGATGGGAAGAGAAGTGTACGGTGAAAGAAAGGAAAGGCTCATAATCCAAAGCATACTACATCATCTGTCAAACATGGTGGAGATGGTGTTATGGCATGAGCACATATGGCTGCCAATGCAGTAAAGGCCTGGCAAAGCATCTCAAGGGAGGAAACTCTGCATTTGATGATGTTCATG
This sequence comes from Neoarius graeffei, assembly GCF_027579695.1. Lineage (NCBI taxonomy): Eukaryota > Metazoa > Chordata > Actinopteri > Siluriformes > Ariidae > Neoarius > Neoarius graeffei. The sequence continues at coordinate 69,890,314 of NC_083581.1, read as the reverse complement.
GGTTCCAGACTTCAGGCAGTCATTGACTGCAAAGGATTTGAACCCAAGTATTAAAGGAGAACTGAAGGCAAATTTTTCATAACCACTACACCACTGTGGGCGGCACAGTGGTGTAGTGGTTAGTGCTGTCGCCTCACAGCAAGAAGGTTCCAGGTTCGTGGCCGGCGAGGGCCTTTCTGTGTGGAGTTTGCATGTTCTTCCTATGTCTGCATGGGTTTCCTCCGGGTGCTCCGGTTTCCCCCACAATCCAAAAACATGCAGTTAGGTTGACGTGGGGCGGCCTTGGGCTGAGGTGCCCTTGAGCAAGGTACCTGACCCCTGACTGCTCCCTGGGCGCTCTGGTGTGGCTGCCCACTGCTCTGTGTGTGCGCGCGTGTTCACTGCTTCAGATGGGTTAAATGCAGAGGATGAATTTCACTGTGCTTGAAGTGTGCATGTGACAAATAAAAGTTTCTTATTATTATTATCATCAAAATTCTATTTATCTCATTTTATTAAATATCGGAATGCATTTTTTCTCGCTATTTTGTCGCTGCTATAGCAAGTTATGAGTGTTTGAAATACAGTATGCTCTGTAATATATCAGTCCATATGTCAAAGCAATGGCCGTAAACGAGATTCGTTGAGACCTGTGCGAGACATCGTAGGACGGAAGTAAAACGTACAGCGGAAATCAAAGTGACCAACATCTGCGAACGTTGTCAAAAGACGCGCGCGCCCTCTTTCGAATGCTGATGTAATCAAGCTGGAAGTTTTGTTTGTTTTGATAGCAATCAGGAAGGTTTGAAAAAAGTAGGCAGTAATCGTCATTTAAACTCGTTTTTGTGCAATATTTCGTTTGGAAAACAGTTTTCAAAATGGCGGCACTGACACCTGGCTGACGCGTCACGTTTCGAAGTCTTGCACAAGTCTCGTGAAGATCGCGCGGATAAGCGACGCCTGCCGTGGACCAAACGAACTAAATTCAACACGGCTAAAAACCGAATAGGCCGATAAGTATAATATTTAATTGCAATTTAATTGTGATACGAGTCACGATATAAGGTTACTAAAACCGAAAACGTAATTGAATAACACGTTAATTAAGAAATAAAGCAAGTTTAAAAATGACTTCAGGTCTCCTTAAAAAATAGGACTGTCAAGCAATTAAAAAATTAATGAATTAATTACATAATCTGATTAATTAATCTAAATGAATCACATACATCAACTTTTGCTGTGAAAGCATTTAAAAATATTTCAATTCAAATGAATTTTGGCAGATCAGTGAATAATCAACATTATTGACTTTAAAAGTTATTAGTATTTTCACTGTTCAATAATGGCCATAACAGTCAAAAATACAGTATTTGCAAAGGAAATAAATTGAAAAATGCTTCAGCAAGAACAATTCATTTCACTGTACATACAAGGCATCGAAATTTGCGTCTGAACGCCTGGTCGAGTGTGGCTTGACAAGGCTGGCTGCTAGCATTAGCATCAAGGGGTGTGCTAGCTCGTACCTCCGAGTTTGCTTCTAAAAGCTTTGTGTTGAGGTGATATTTCAGACTTGACGAACTCCTATGGTACGAAAATTCCTTATTGCAGAAATCGCAGAGAACAACGCTCCTGTCAACAATTCCGTCTGGGCGTTTTTTAAACAGAAATGCTTCATTCACTGGACCATAGGGCTGGGCGATATGGAGAAAAAAAAATATCTCGATATATTTTTGCTATATCTCGATATACGATATATATCTCGATATCTATGCAGGAAAAACAACCCCCAAAAAACAGACACACCAAATTCAGCAAGGTGTTTTTTTTATTGAAGTGCAAACAGGTAGGCAGCCAAGTGCCTAGAGGTAGACAGGTACTAGTAACAAAGTGCTTGTGCACCATTTTTAACATGAATTATCAAACCAAGGAAGTAGTATATTGCCTTATTTTAATTACAAACATAAAATCTGAGGGTAGGCAGTTCTTATAAAGTGCGTCTTAAACATTTAAGATAACAAAAAAAAACCTCATTTCATAAATAATAATTTGACTTATAGAAATAATACATATTGCCTTCCTTTTCCTTAAAAACAAAACTCAAACTCATCTCACTGCATTAACTCTCAGCCTGGCACACTCCTCGTACAAAAGTTTGTGGCGTACCTGTAAATGGTTGAACAGGTTTGTGGTGCTCGACGCTTTGGTTGCCACCAATTTCTTGCATTTCCGGCAGTAGACCTCTTTCTGTTGTTCGTCCGACGGTTTAAAACCAAAATATCTCCATATAATGGAGCCATTTGTCCTTTTTTTGGTACGAGTTCTGCCACCTCCGGGCTTTCTGTGGGCGCCGCCATGTTGAATGAGTTAACACGCCGCCTACACGCGAGGGGAGGGGGTACAAACACACGAAGGAGGCGGGGCGGGCAGCACCATAGCACAGTGAAGGAAATTAAGCACAGTGGCGAAATCATATTAATTTAGAGCATTATCTCGATATATACGATATGCCAAAATCTTTTTCGTGTTCATAAAACATAACGATATATCGCAAATCTCGATATATCGCCCACCCCTACTGGACCAAGCAGCGCGTTTTGGTCTACCTCCTTCATTTCATAGTCACTTGTGGCCAGAACGGCACTGGGTCAAAGGCCACTACAGAATGTGATTACCGTATTTTCTGGACTATAAGCCGCTACTTTTTTCCTAGGTTTTGAACCATGCGGCTTATACAAAGGTGCGGCTATTCTGTGGATTTTTCTTCCACCGCTAGGGGCGCTCTAACCGGAAGTAGAATCAAAAATAAGATAGACGAAAAATCAATGCAAAGAAGAATTAGCAGATCTTTAGCAGATAGAACACGCACGACAAATTACTAACTGGTAATTATTTTCAAATCCAGCAAAGATGATTAAAGTGACTTGTGGTTTCAAACACAGGAGAAATGAAGGTAAATAAATACCGGTTATTTTCTCTTGGTTCTGTTCCGTTTTAATCAGCAAAGTTGCTGCCGTGTTAAAAGGCACTGTTCGGAAAGAATCTGTTCAGGTACATACATGTACATTTACAGTACAAAATCGTTCTGTACATGCAGTAAATATCTAATTTTTCAACATAGATATCTGCGGCTTATAGCCCGGTGCGGCTTGTATATCTTTTTTTTTAATTTTTTTAAAAAATAGAGCGGATGCGGCTTATATACAGGTGCGCTCTATAGTCCAGAAAATACGGTAATCAGAGTTAATTTTTTTAACGTTATTTTTTTCTGTGATTAGTTAATCGAAATTAACACGTTATTTTGACAGCCCTGATTAAAGCTATACAGCCTTTCAATTTCACAAAATCGGTGAGATTTAGTTCCATCTGAAATGTACTCTTTGTGACACGTTTATTTCTGTCATATCTTAAAAAAAAGGCGGGGTACACCCTGGACAAGTCGCCAGGTCATCACAGGGCTGACACATAGGCCAAGTTTACATTAGACCGTATCTGTCTCGTTTTCTTCGTGGATGCACTGTCCGTTTACATTAAAACGCCTGGAAACGCCGGGAAACGGGAATCCGCCAGGGTCCACGTATTCAATCCAGATCGTGTCTGGTCCGGTGCTGTGTAAACATTGAGAATACGTGGATACGCTGTGCTGAGCTCTAGCTGGCGTCGTCATTGGACAACGTCACTGTGACATCCACCTTCCTGATTCGCTGGCGTTGGTCATGTGACGCGACTGCTGAAAAACGGCGCGGACTTCCGCCTTGTATCACCTTTCATTAAAGAGTATAAAAGTATGAAAATACTGCAAATACTGATGCAAATACTGCCCATTGTGTAGTTATGATTGTCTTTAGGCTTGCCATCCTTCCACTTGCAAGTGGTAAGTGATATGCACTGAGATCACACACACAGCGGCTCAGTCCCGAATCACTGCTCGTGCGCTTCACTCGCGCGCTCTGTGAGCTGCGCAGGGCCGGAGTGCGCACCCTCCAGAGGGCACTCGCTGTTCAGGGCGGAGTGATTTGGAGCGCAGGATGCCTGCGGAGCCGAGCGTATCCGTGTATTGGCGTTGCTGTGTGCACGCGAATCGTGTATTGGTGTTGCTGTGTGCACGCTAATCGTTTTAAAAACGTTAATCTGATGATCCGCTGATACGGTCTAATGTAAACCCCACCATAGACACAGACAACCATTCACACTCACATTCACACCTACGGTCAATTTAGAGTCACCAGTTAACCTAACCTGCATGTCAGGGTGTACCCCGCCTTTCGCCCGTAGTCAGCTGGGATAGGCTCCAGCTTGCCTGCGACCCTGTAGAAGGATAAAGCGGCTAGAGATAATGAGAATGAGATCTTAAAAAAAATAAAAATAAATTAAAAAAACCCCAGGTCATTCTGTGGCTGGGAAGTTATTTAATTTGAGGGGCTTTCCGAGCAAATAATGTGCATAAAGTCACTCAGTTTGCACAGTCAAACAGACAGAGGAAGTCTGTGTGTGTGTGCATGCACAGGTTTACCTTGACCGTGCACTGACAGTGACATCATTCTGTCGCTAAACGAACAGCCGATCACACTGAGGTGCTCGCTGACCGCCGATATTTATTAGTTTGGTCCTGCGTTTCTTTTCCTTCATATATAACATAACGTCTTTTCTTCTCGCTTTCTTTCCGTTACTGTAGTCGGTCTTTCACGTTTCATTCGCACACTCACGTCCTCCATTTTTCTCTCCTGTTTCAAATTTGTATCCCACAATGCCTTGTGCGAACAGGGAAAGCCCGCCACGTGATGCATGACTTAGTATCTTGAATTGGGTCAAAAAAATAGTGGAGAATTTAGGGCCACGTGGCCTTAAATTCATTAATTGTTCTAGAAAAAAAAAACTAATAAAATTGGAAGTCTGCGATTCGAATCCAGTAGCTTTTGGTTCACTAAACAAAAATAACTGAGTGTCGGGGAAAATTCTTTTTATGACCTACACTTGAAAAATCTGAAAGGCAGTCTAGCTTTAAAAATAATTGTGATATTTATAATGATGTTAATTTCTGGTGGCACGGTGGTGTAGTGGTTAGCGCTGTCGCCTCACAGCAAGAAGGTCCTGGGTTCGAGCCCCAGGGCCGGCGAGGGCCTTTCTGTGCGGAGTTTGCATGTTCTCCCCGTGTCCGCGTGGGTTTCCTCCGGGTGCTCCGGTTTCCCCCACAGTCCAAAGACATGCAGGTTAGGTTAACTGGTGACTCTAAATTGACCGTAGGTGTGAATGTGAGTGTGAATGGTTGTCTGTGTCTATGTGTCGGCCCTGTGATGACCTGGCGACTTGTCCAGGGTGTACCCCGCCTTTCGCCCGTAGTCAGCTGGGATAGGCTCCAGCTTGCCTGCGACCCTGTAGAAGGATAAAGCGGCTAGAGATAATGAGATGAGATGAGATGAGATGTTAATTTCTCTGGTTACTTCTGAGCCTGTGAAAATGGAGGGACTGTGTAAAAAAATGGCTGTAATTACGAACTGGTGACTGCAATATTTTTGTTAAACGCCTTGAACTAAAGCTGGAAGTCTACACTTCACTCACATCTTGATTACTTCACTCTAGATCCACTGTCGTGGTGTACAGAGACAAAATAATGAAAACTGTCTTCTTGTCTAATTGTTCAAAGTGCTTATGGAGCCCAAAGGAAGCACACTTCCTTTCTTACACACATCTGGGTGCATGAGTCAAGCAGCTGGTATGCATAACATCAATAATCAACAGTGTTCCAGCGAGCTTTCCAAGAGGGCAGGACACCAGTGATTATCACAGGCAAATTTTCATGCATTTAAGGCAATTTTACCCGCATTATTATCAACAAAGGCTCTAACATCTATTATCCCCCTCAAGTCCCGTGTTTAAAGTGTACTTGTGTTGTTGTGTGCTTATGCAAAGGTTTTTTAAATGTTCCCACACTGTACTCCTGACAGGAGCATAGCGGGGGGGGTTCTTTTTTTCCTTATCTCTCCTCATGTTGTTTTCCTTTTTATCTTTATCCCTGTCTTCCTGTCCTGTCTACCCTATGTCAATTGTATGTTGTATATGTACGGACAGGTTGATGGCTAATTTCGCTGGTACACGTGACTAGTGACAATAAAGGGCATCATCATCATCATCATCAACATGCAAAATTAGTCAAACTGGGCAAATATGCATGGTAGATTACTTTTGGAAAATAAAGAGAGCAAATCTGAAGCTAGAGTTAACCAGTTTAATACAGTGCTTCATAATAGTATTATAGTATTATTAATACTATATAGAACTACACACTTTTACATAATGCATACATTCAGGAATGCAATTTCTCTCCTGTTCTATTTGTTACTGTCAGTTTCATTGAGCTCTAAAGAATCCCTGCGTTCAGCTGCAGACCTGCTGAGAATAAGTTTCATAACCTGAGTGGTTTTTTTCCCCAAAACGCTGACTATTTGTAAAATTTTGCAAAGCACTGCAGGCCATTCTATATAAAATACTCCCCAATCCGGAATGTCAACTTTGCTGCCAGTCAACATCTCTGTTTGTCACAGGCTCAGGATAACTGTATTACACTGAATGTTATTATCCTGTTTAATACAATATTATTAAAGAAAAATGCATCATGCTGAATGCGGATGTTACAGTAAAGACAGACAGCTTTGATAAGTCCACCGATGGGTTTTCACATTCAAATAATCAGTCAATTTGTGCAAAATTTAAAATGCATTAAAGGAGAACTGAAGTCATTTTTAAACTTGCTTTATTTCTTAATTAACGTCTCATCTTATCTCATTATCTCTAGCCGCTTTATCCTTCTACAGGGTCGCAGGCAAGCTGGAGCCTATCCCAGCTGACTATGGGCGAAAGGCGGGGTACACCCTGGACAAGTCGCCAGGTCATCACAGGGCTGACACATAGACACAGACAACCATTCACACTCACATTCACACCTACGGTCAATTTAGAGTCACCAGTTAACCTAACCTGCATGTCTTTGGACTGTGGGGGAAACCGGAGCACCCGGAGGAAACCCACGCGGACACGGGGAGAACATGCAAACTCCGCACAGAAAGGCCCTCGCCGGCCCCAGGGCTCGAACCCGGACCTTCTTGCTGTGAGGCGACAGCGCTAACCACTACACCACCGTGCCGCCCCCTTAACCCATTGATGCCTGAAACGCCTGCAAAAAAAACGTCTGCAAATGCGTAAGCCAGTTTTTAGAAAAGGTCCCCATCTGCCTGAGGGTTTTCTGAAATAAAAATAATTAATTGAAAACGCCTATGAAAAATTCAATATCTCAGCCTCTGAAGCACATAAAGACATGAAATAAGTTGCATTTAAAAGATAAAATTTTCTGCTTTTATTGGATCATGCTCATTCAGCATTAACACTAACACATTTTTATAAAAAAAAACAAATCTGGCATGCGTCTTGAAAACAATGACAAATCAACAATGCTGCGTTATGCAGCAACCAGCATTTGGGGCAAGGTTGCATTATGCAACAACCGGCGCTAGGGGCAATGTTGCGCGACGCAGCATCCGGCGTCAATGGGTTAATTAACGTGTTATTCGATTATGTTTTTGGTTTTAGTAACCTTATATCGCAACTCGTACTGGCAACTAATTGCAATTAAATATTATACTTATCGGCCTATTCGGTTTTTAGCCGTGTTGAATTTAGTTCGTTTGGTCCACGGCAGACGTCGCTTATCCGCGCGATCTTCACGAGACTTGTGCAAGACTTCGAAACGTGAAGTGTCAGCCAGGTGTCAGTGCCGACATTTTGAAAACTGTTTTCCAAACGAAATATTGCACAAAAATGAGTTTAAATGACGATTACTGCCTACTTTTTTCAAACTTTCCTGATTGCTATCAAAACAAACAAAACTTCCGGCTTGATTACGTCAGCATTCGAAAGAAGGCGCACGCGTCTTTTGACAACGTTGACAGATGTCGGTGACTTTGATTTCCGCTGTACGTTTTACTTCCGTCCTACGATGTCTCGCACAGGTCTCAACGAATCTCGTTTACGGCCATTGCTTTGACATATGGACTGATATATTACAGAGCATATTTCAAACACTCATAACTTGCTATAGCAGCGACAAAATAGCCGTCAGAAATGCATTCCGATATTTAATAAAATGAGATAAATAGAATTTTGATAATAAAAAATTTGCCTTCACTTCTCCTTTAAACGAATTTAAAGGAAAAGTTTGAAAGATGATCAAGGATTCATTCGTGCTGACTGTCGGTGTTGATCTAATAAATTTAGCTTCAATCATGTCTGTATTTTGCACAAATCACCGATAAAATGGTGCATTAGGATTATTATTTTTAATTAATATTAACGCAAAAATATTAGAGAACGTAGATCTGTAAATCATCACCTAAAACAAGATCATGTGCCAAATACAGACCAATAATGTTAGGCCTATTGACCTGCAGCAACCTAACTGAAACTAGCTAACATTTAGATTTACTGCTGTACTATATAGAGGGCTACCGCATGACGTCACCGCGCCGCGAGATTTTGTTAGGCGCCATATTGGAAGACCAAGTACATGCACTTACAATATAAAACAAAGTACAAGCGAGAGTAAAGTGACACGATGGCTGATAATTCGGGTTATGCGAGTACATTACCAGCTGCAGAAAGGGCACGGTATGTGGAGAAACTGGCTGTGATTGATGGGTTTGACCCATATGATAAGACTCGCGGCAAGGGAGAATGGAAACATAAGGAGGACCGGACACCAATTCTGCCATCTGTTTGCTACCCAGACATTGTAAACTATTTGTTGTTTACACCCAGTGCCTATACTGCTGATGACTTGAAAGCCTACAAAGGGCTACAGGCTTACAATTATGTTGTTAGTGGCTTGGTTCGTGATATTACAGCTGTTATTAAGAATAACCTACACATAGTTATGGCCAAGGTAATCTTGTTGATATTTATCTTTTAATAATATATCTTTTCAGTTGAAAAATTAATACTTTTTGTTACTATTAAGGTATCCATAATTTAGGTTAATTTATCCAAATTATACATATGTATTTATGATATCTGCCTACACAACAACTATGCTTTATTTATATAATAGGAGGGAGAGCAAGCCCCAAACCATCCTAAATTATTATTATTATTATTATTATTATTATTATTATTATTAAATTGTAGAAGTCTGGGAGACTTGCTGCTCATACAGTTATCAACTTGGGGCCAATTTAGCATGTTTTAAATCTGAATTTCTTGCGTTTGCTTACCTCAAAGTGTCCACAGATCATGCACAGACTTATCCATTATATCCACAGTTTTTTGCCAAGTCTCACACAGGTTTCTTTCAAGTCTACTGTTGGGCCAATAAATCATAAATAAAACAGCTCAGATTTGTTTGTTTAAGTCGTTTGCCACTCCACTTTATTCTCGTGGGTTCACATACCGCTGCCGTTATTTCCCCCTAATCACGAGTTTGTCGGTCTTCCAAAATGGCGCAGGGTCTGTTTACTTCCGGTTTCGGGTGACGTCAGTGAAATCCCTCTATATTCACTGGATATGAGCAGTTGTGCGCTCTGATTGGCTACTCTACTTCTAGGCTATCAGCTCATATACCGTGAGTAGAGAAAAACAGAATGGTGGAGCACATCAGTCAGATATATCACTTTGTTATCAAGTATTTAAAAGAAACAGAAATAGCTAAAAGAATATAGTTTTTTTTCCTCCCAGTATCTTGTGTTCCACACTCCAGACCAGTTGGTGGCAGTAATGCGCCTTTAAGTTGGTTTGCCAACCGCAAAAAAAAAAACCCTAAAGAAGAAGAAAAACAAAATGGCTGAGTGTGTTATTGAACCAACTGAGGACGAAATAAAAATTACTCGAAAACAAAACCCCCCCCAAAAAAAGCAACAAAATATAGATTAAAAGTCTTTGATGGTAAGATCGTATCTTTTTTATTTTTCAAGAATTATTATTATAGCATTTTTCACAAATTGCTCCTGTCATTTCGCCGTTTTGTTTACATTCTAAGCGGAAATGATTTTGCCGGACGTTTTGTATAAAGTTTTTATTGATTGAATTTGCAAAAAATGAAAATTAAAATGCGGCACGGTGGTGTAGTGGTTAGCGCTGTCACCTCACAGCAAGAAGGTTTGAGTTCGAGCCCCGGGGCCGGCGAGGGCCTTTCTGTGCGGAGTTTGCATGTTCTCCCCGTGTCCGCGTGGGTTTCCTCCGGGTGCTCCGGTTTCCCCCACAGTCCAAAGACATGCAGGTTAGGTTAACTGGTGACTCTAAATTGACCGTAGGTGTGAATGTGAGTGTGAATGGTTGTCTGTGTGTCAGCCCTGTGATGACCTGGTGACTTGTCCAGGGTGTACCCCGCCTTTCGCCCGTAGTCAGCTGGGATAGGCTCCAGCTTGCCTGCGACCCTGTAGAACAGGATAAAGCGGCTACAGATAATGAGATGAGATGAGATGAAAATTAAAATGCTCCGTTTCTCAAAATCCAGTGAATGTGGATAGAATAAAACAGTTATTCCACTAAATCTCGTCATACATGGATTATAGCTGACTCGGAGCTACGCGCCTCGTCGGCTATCAGCTCACGTACAATTCGATTTCATGGAATAACTCTTAAATATACAGTACTGTGCAAAAGTCTTTTATGACTTCTGCGTTATCGAGTCAGTACAAAAACATTTTAGAGTTCCAAATGTTAGGTTTTTTTCCAGCACAAAATAAAATGTTACAGAAAAAAAAGTTTGTATCTGAGCAGCATGTTCCATAAGAGAGCTCTTTTCAGATTAAAAAAGAAAACATAATGAAGGCTCCTGGGTTTTGGTGCGAAATGAAGAAGCGAGTGTGACAGTCAAAGTGTCCAGAAGAACTGTGGCTGGTTCTGTAAGATGCTCAGTTAAACCTACAGCTCATTTCCGCATAAAACTGCACTCATTGTACCTGAGACTACTATTTATTTTTTTCAGGCAAAGGGTCGACTCCAAATATTGACTTCGTTTCATTTATTACGGCTTACTGCTTACTGTTTATAGTATTTTTTTTAACGTTGAAACATTTCATTATTTTTAAGCCGTATTTGGTCGACAGCATTTCTTTACACGTGCCTACGACTTTTGCACAGGACTGTATATTTCAGCAGTCCCTCAACGCAGAGCTCCCAATGAGTGTATGAGCAAAATATTTGAAAGGGCACAAAGCGAATAGAATAATAAAAGAATAATAAATAAGCTTAAATAATCCAGTGTCTTCACAAGACTTGAAAGTCAAACTTGAGTCCGCTTAATTCATTTGCAGGCATGGAGAATTCTCGCATTGTAATTTCAAAGGATTAAACAAAAAAAAAAAAAGATAACTCACCATTTCGTTGTGATTTTTCCTCAAGCAACTCCAAGATAGTTATGGACTTTTATTCTGTTGTATTGTTGTGATTGTAAGAAAGCAAGACACTAGAAGTGTTTCAGTACCCAGCTTATAAGTACGAAAACAAAAAGTAATTAAAAAAACGCTCAAACTAATTTTGTTGCTTACCTGGATTTACACGCACGTTGGGGAATCCCGCCAAAACCACAGGTTTATTTTTTTCACCAGCATATCATCTTGGAAATTTGTAAAGAAGAACTGAAACTGTCATGTATATTTTCCATAAAATGTGCTAGTAAATAATCCCAGGTTCTTTTTTCAAAAGTAGATTAAAAGTAAGCGCTGGATAAAACCTCATCTATTTTATGTAAATAAAGATGCAAATTTCGTTGTCTGGTGGTCAAGTGTTTATAAGATACATTGCTTTGCACTTACGATCAGGTTCCCGACGGTCACAAAAGCCATCAAAAATCAAGTCGGTGCATGACCATATTCTCTTAATATGGAGCTGCGCTTCGCTAATAAGACAAAATGGTCGACAGAGTATGACGGTTTACAGTCATTTAGCACAAAAGTCTTTTCGCACAAGTCATGTAGCACAAATCTAAAGACAATGGGATAGATGGTGAAGATTTTTAAGCTTAACAAATTATGTCTCGTGTTGTTAAATTGTTTGGAAGGAGGATTGGTGACTAACTAAGGTGACCATCTGTCCGGTTTTAGGTCGGACAGTCCGGGTTTGAAATAACACATCCATCCATTGGTGCAGTTTTGAGCCGGACGCTCATTTGTCTTCCTTTTGAGATCATCTCAATTTTATACTTTCTCTAATGGTATAAAATGAATGAATGAATCGACTTGAACAAAAAATAAAGGAGTAATGTAAAATATTCAAAGAGAGATGAAGGCAAATGTTTTATTATCAAAATCCGATTTATCTCATTTTATTAAATATGCCAGCGTTGTCAAAAGACGCGCGCGCACTCTTTCGAATGCTGATGTAATCAAGCCGGAAGTTTTGTTTTTTTGATAGCAATCAGGAAAGTTTGAAAAAAAGTAGGCAGTAATTGTCATTTAAACTCGTTTTTGTGCAATATTTCGTTTGGAAAACAGTTTTCAAAATGGCGGCACTGACACCTGGCTGACACTTCACGTTTCGAAGTCTCGCACAAGTCTCGTGAAGATCACACGGATAAGCGACGCCTGCCGTGGACCAAACGAACTAAATTCAACACGGCTAAAAACCGAAATGGCCGATAAGTATAATATTTAATTGCAATTAGTTGCCAATACAAGTCACGATATAAGGTTACTAAAACCGAAAACGTAATTGAATAACATGTTAATTAAGAAATAAAGCAAGTTTAAAAATGACTTCAGTTCTCCTTTAATACATAGGTTTTGACTAATTATACACTCCATAAACACTTTTGATTTCACAAATCTTTAGATGGTGTCAAATATTTGAAATTTGATTGGTCAATAGGGCAGCACGGTGGTGTAGTGGTTAGCACTGTCAACTCACAGCAAAAAGGTTCTGGGTTCGAGCCCGGTGGCTGATGGGGGCCTTTCTATGTGGAGTTTGCATGTTCTCCCTGTGTCTGCGTGGGTTTCCTCCGGGTGCTCCGGTTTCCCCCACAGTCCAAAGACATGCAGGTTAGGTTAATTGGTGGCTCCAAATTGACCGTAGATGTGAGTGTGAATGGTTGTTTGTTTCTATGTGTCAGCCCTGCAATGATCTGGCGACTTATACCCCGCCTCTCACCCATAGTCAGCTGGGATAGGCTCCAGCTTGCTCGCGACCCTGTACAGGATAAGCGGCTAAGGATAATGGATGGATGTTCTTATAACTTGTGTGAAATGCCTTCAGATTTGTGCGAAATGACCGGATACCAAGCATGAGTATGACCCACGCTAATAATGTGCTGTGATTGGTCAACATGCGTTACTTTCATTGGAAGTCAGGAACATTTGTTCGTACTCAGTAGAGCACAGTTTGTTTCTGTGGCGGAACGTATGTGGCAGGTGCTTTGATGAGCAGGGCGCATGTAAATTTGGGCATGACATTGGCATTTCAGGGCAGGGCGTAAGCTCTGTAGGGCAGGGCGAGGTGTTCTGGGAAAATAAACTCAGTGGAACACTTACAGACAGTATCCCACAAACAAATCATGTCTCAAGTCATCATTATGTCATTTAAGAATGGTACCACGCTGAGGACAAAATTATATTCTTGGCAACAAGCTTTCCAGTGATATAATGGCTAAATATGGAGAGATTTACAACCCCGATTCCAAAAAAGTTGGGACAAAGTACAAATTGTAAATAAAAACGGAATGCAATGATGTGGAAGTTTCAAAATTCCATATTTTATTCAGAATAGAACATAGATGACACATCAAATGTTTAAACTGAGAAAATGTATCGTTTAAAGAGAAAAATTAGGTGATTTTAAATTTCATGACAACAACACATCTCAAAAAAGTTGGGACAAGGCCATGTTTACCACTGTGAGACATCCCCTTTTCTTTTTACAACAGTCTGTAAACGTCTGGGGACTAAGGAGACAAGCTGCTCAAGTTTAGGGATAGGAATGTTAACCCATTCTTGTCTAATGTAGGATTCTAGTTGCTCAACTGTCTTAGGTCTTTTTTGTCGTATCTTCCGTTTTATGATGCGCCAAATGTTTTCTATGGGTGAAAGATCTGGACTGCAGGCTGGCCAGTTCAGTACCCGGACCCTTCTTCTACACAGCCATGATGCTATATTTGATGCAGTATGTGGTTTGGTATTGTCATGTTGGAAAATGCAAGGTCTTCCCTGAAAGAGACGTCGTCTGGATGGGAGCATATGTTGCTCTAGAACCTGGATATACCTTTCAGCATTGATGGTGTCTTTCCAGATGTGTAAGCTGCCCATGCCACACGCACTAATGCAACTCCATACCATCAGAGATGCAGGCTAAAAGCTCGTGCTAGCCGACCACCCCTACCCAACCGCCTGCTAGCCAACATGCAGTCTCTGGAAAACAAACTGAATGAATTAAGAGCCAGAATCACATCTCAGCAGGCAATAAGAGAGTGCTGCGCTCTGATTTTCACCAAGACCTGGCTCTCAGACAAAATCCCAGAGTGCGCCATTCAGCTACAGATTCACTCTGTACACCGAGGAGACCAGACCGCAGCCTCCGGTAAGGCTAAAGTGGGAGGTGTGTGTGTGTTTATTAACAACTCTTGGTGTGGAGATATACTGACTGTTTATAAGCACTGTTCGCCAGAAGTGGAGCTATTATTGCTGAAATGCCACCCCTATTATCTCCCAAGGGAATTCACTGCTGTGTTTTTGGCCGCTGTTTACATCCCCCCATGAGCTAACTCCACGGCAGCACTCAGTAAACTCCACGATGACATCAGCATGTTAGGGATGGTTTATCCCGACGCTGCTTTTATCATCGCCGGTGACTTTAATCCGTGCAATTTACGGACTGTATTCCCTAAATATTATCAACATGTGGACATCCCCACCCGTGATAAGAACACACTGGACCATGTTTACAGCAACATATGCAGTGCATACAGGGCCGCACCCCGTGCCCACTTCGGACACTCGGACCACATCTCTTTGTTCCTGTATCCGGCCTACAGACAAAGACTAAAACAAACAAATCCTGTCACCAAACAAGTCAAACTCTGGAGCCCAGAGACTGAGAGCACCCTTCAGGACTGTTTTGCTTGGACAGACTGGAATGTGTTTAAAGCTGCAGCCACTTTGGAGGACTCTTCTGTCAATATACAGGACTATGCTGAGTATGTGACTGGGTACATCAGCATATGTGTCTGCAACATCATGCCCACCATACAGATCAGGAAGTTCCCCAATCAAAAGCCCTGGGTAAACAATCAGGTACGACACATGCTGCGTGCTCACTCTCTTGCATTTAGATCAGGCAATGAGACAGAGTACAAAGCGGCGAAGTACGGACTGAGGAAAGCCATTACAGCGGCCAAGAGGCAGTACAGAGAGAAGCTGGACAGCTTCTATTTTACTGCTGACCCCGGGTGAATGTGGCAAGGCCTGCACCAGGACCACCACCAGCACCATCAGCTCCACAGACAGCCTGGCAGATGACCACAACACTTTCTACACCCACTTTGAGACCACCAGCTACAGCACAGAGATGAGGCATACACACACCTGGACCACCCAACCCCCCCGCCCCACACACACACACACCAACAGTCTCATCAGGCCAGGTACACAAAGCTCTGAGGAGGATCAACCCCAGGAAGGCAGCAGGACCAGACAACATCCCTGGGCGGGCCCTCAGAGTATGTGCCAATGAGCTGGCTGATGTTTTCACCACCATCTTTAACCTTTCCCTCAGCCAGAGCACCGTTCCCTCCTGCTTCAAGACCACAACCATCGTCCCTCTTCCCAATAAGAGCCCACCCACCTGCCTGAATGATTACAGGCTGATAGCACTCACTCCAATCATCTCAAAGTGCTTTGAGAGAGTGGTACTGGCCCACATTCAGAACAGCATACCGGAAACCCTGGACCCCCTGCAGTATGCCTACAGGCCCAGCAGGTCCACCTCAGATGCCATCACTGCTGCCCTCCATTATGCCCTCTCCCACCTGGAAAACAAAGACTCTTACATCAGGATGCTCTTTGTTGACTACAGCTCTGCCTTCAACAGGGTCATCCCCCACAAACTCATCCATAAACTGTTCACACTTGGTTTGCACCCCACCCTCTGTGACTGGCTCATCGACTTCCTGACTGGAAGGCCCCAGACTGTCAGGATTGGTAATAGGACTTCATCCAGCATCATCACAAACATTGGCACCCCACAGGGATGCATCCTCAGCCCCATCCTCTACACTCTGTTCACTCATGACTGTGTCGCCTCCCACAAGGACAACATCATCCTAAAGTTTGCGGACGACACCACAGTGATAGGACGCATCATTGGCGGTGAAGAAACGGCCTACAGGAGGGAGGTGACCTGTCTGGTGTCATGGTGTGAGGACAACAACCTTATCCTCAACACGGACAAGATGAAGGAGATGATAGTGGATATGAGGAAGGAGAGGAGACCTCATCGGCCACTGTTCATCCAGGAGCTTGAGGTGGAGAGGATGAGCAGCTTCAAATACCTGGGTGTTCACATCAGTGAGGACCTCACATGAACACTTAACACCACACAGCTGGTTAGGAAGGCTCAACAGCGACTGTACTTTCTGAGGAGGCTGAGGAAGTTTGGTATGTCACCCAAGACCCTCAGCAACTTCTACAGCTGCGTGATTGAGAGCATCCTGACCAACTGCATCGCTGTGTGGTATGACAGCACTACAGCAATGGACCGCAAATGCCTGCAGAGGGTGGTAAAGACTGCTGAGAGGATCACCAAAACTCCACTGCCCTCTCTGCAGAGCATCTACCACTGCAGAGTCCACAGGAGAGCTGCCTCCATCCTCAAAGACCCCACCCACCCCCAGCACAGACTGTTCACACTCCTACCCTCAGGCCGGAGGTACAGAAGTGTGAAATGTAAGACTGTCAAACGAAAGAACTCTTTCTTTCCCATCGCCATCAGACTCCTGAACAGCTGACAGGAGTCAACCTCCCTGTAAACTGTCCTTGACTCTTTGCATTTATTTGCATGTTCCTTGACCGTTTACATCTGGTTACATTGTTTGCACATATTTGCACATTACCGCTATTTTGCTGCTGTTTCCTTGACTGTTTACATCTGGTTACATTGTTTCCACATTCGCACATTACTGCCCTTCTGCTGCTACGTCTGATCATTGCCTTATTTTTGTATTACACAACCTATTTTGCACTACATTTACCTTTATTTTGTACTACACTTGGTGTTTTTGTTGCTTTTGCTTTACTTTGCTTTTATTTTTGCACTATATTGCCTTTACTGCGTATTACTTCTTCCGCCTATTTATTAGTGTGCTTGCTCAAGCACACAGCAGCCAAGGGCAAGCACACTAGTGTTGTTCTTAAGTTTACTTATTCTGCCTTATTCTCACACGTTTTTTTGGATCCACTACTCCTCCTAGGGCATTCGAGATAGAGACACCGTTCCAACTCTGAGACGTCTGGCCCGAAGTGGTGTAGTGTGCTTGTATACAGCTTTTGGATCAACGCGCCCGTTCTCTTGTTCTTGTCGTTTTTCTTTTGTTTTTTTCCCATAGAGAATGAATAGGGCTCATGAATCGAATCGTCCTACTCGGACACGCTCCATCGTAGATGCACCAAACCTCATGTGATACTTCAGGCCAACTCCCCCAACACATACCGTATTTTCTGGACTATAAGCCGCTACTTTTTTCCTAGGTTTTGAACCATGCGGCTTATACAAAGGTGCGGCTATTCTGTGGATTTTTCTTCCACCGCTAGGGGCACTCTAACCGGAAGTAGAATCAAAAATAAGATAGACGAAAAATCAATGCAAAGAAGAATTAGCAGATCTTTAGCAGATAGAACACGCACGACAAATTACTAACTGGTAATTATTTTCAAATCCAGCGAAGATGATTCAAGTGACTTGTGGTTTCAAACACAGGAGAAATGAAGGTAAATAAATACCGGTTATTTTCTCTTGGTTCTGTTCCGTTTTAATCAGCAAAGTTGCTGCCGTGTTAAAAGGCACTGTTCGGAAAGAATCTATTCAGGTACATACATGTACATTTACAGTACAAAATCGTTCTGTACATGCAGTAAATATCTAATTTTTCACCATAGATATCTGCGGCTTATAGCCCGGTGCGGCTTGTATATCTTTTTTTAAATTTTTTTTTTAAAATAGAGCGGATGCGGCTTATATACAGGTGCGCTCTATAGTCCAGAAAATACGGTACATGCAATCGGTTCTGATCCGCACTCATATTTTTCCTTTCTTTTTGCTCATCCCTTTTTCCTCCATAGGCTTGCATTGATTTTTGGCCCCATTGAAAATGAATGGTGTTTCAGGAGAAAAACTTTCACTCTCCATCAGTTTTTTTAACCAAGTGACCAAACTTCAAGAAACTTCACTTGATGCCTCATGCCAAGTCCCCGCACAGATCCATCCCCTCATCTGAGACCTGTACTCGTCTTTTTCTTGGCTTTCACGCATCTCTTTTTACCTCCATAGGCTTCCATTGATTTTTGGCCCCATTCAAATGAATGGAGTTTTGCTCAGTAACACTTCACCACACATCCACCAAACTTCATACGGCACCTCAGGCCAAATCACCCATCACACACATATCAGTTCTGACCCGCACTCGGCTTTGTCTCACCTTTTATCCGTCCATTTTTTCTTCATTTTGCCGCTAATCAATGGAAGCTTGACTGCGTCATTCCTCCCTTCCCTCATAGGTGGTGATGCATTTGGGAAGGATCTGCTCATTTGAGACTTTGACAGCAAATCAACTTCAACTCAATGGCCACTTTATTAGGAATACTTACACGCACACACGATAACAATTAGCATATAAGCATTCATGTGTTACCATGCTAGCTGTTAGCATGTTACCCATTACGATATCATGCCTGCTGTTAGCTCGCGAGTTGTTAGCATGTTCACCATTAGCATGTTATCATGAGAGCTGTTAACATGTTAGGATTAGCATGGTAGCATGCAGAGTTCACATGTTTGCTGTTAGCGAGTTCGCCTGAGCATGTTAGCATGCTAACTGTTAGCATGTTAGCTGTTAGCATGTCACCCTCGGCGTGTTAGCATGCTAAAAGTTAACATACTAGCCATTAGCCTGTTAGCTGTTAGCATGATAGCTGTCAGCATATTAGCCTGAAAGTGTTAAAATTCTAACAAATAGCATGTTAATCATTAGCATGTTAAAATGCTAGCTGTCAGCATGTTATCTATTAGCATGTTAGCATTAACATGTTAACATGCTAGCTTTTAGCTAGTTAGTATGCTGTTAGCATGTTAGTATGCTAACTGTTAGCATGCTAGTTGTTAGCATGTTGGCATTAGCATGTTGGCATGCTAGCTTTTAGCATGCTAGCATGATAGCTGTTCTGCTACAGCTCAGCAAGCACACTTTGCATTTTCTCTGCGGAAATGCAGTCTAGTTTGTAACTGGCATTCATGGTGGACAGCAAACTAAGAATTTCATTGTGCAAGTGGACATGTCCTTACTGTGCATATGACAATAAACACTTTGAACTTGAACTTACAGTCCTCTGGTAACTGCATAAGTTTGACTCCCTACTCATATCTTTATTATGGCACGACTCATCAGAGACATCTATATCCCCCGCCCTATATACCAACTATATACGAAGTTTCAAGATATTATTTGTCACATTTTTCATGTTCTGCTACAGGAAACCAACCCTACCTCTTTACATTGAACTCAGCAGCCCATGGCATAAACCCACCGGACCTTTGGTCCAGGCGAGCTAAAAATTACAATTTCTTACATTTCTTAGTATTAAAAGGCACATTTACATTACTTAATCAACACATATACCAACTTTCAAGACCATACCACTCGTAGTTTTCAAGTTCCATTCCGGAAACAAAACCTAACCTGAGAGACTAAGTCTGAAATTGTTTCCATGGAAACATCTCATCTCATTATCTCTAGCCGCTTTATCCTGTTCTACAGGGTCACAGGCAAGCTGCAGCCTATCCCAGCTGACTATGGGCGAAAGGCGGGGTACACCCTGGACAAGTCACCAGGTCATCACAGGGCTGACACATAGACACAGACAACCATTCACACTCACATTCACACCTACGCTCAATTTAGAGTCACCAGTTAACCTAACCTGCATGTCTTTGGACTGTGGGGGAAACCGGAGCACCCGGAGGAAACTCATGCGGACACGGGGAGAACATGCAAACTCCGCACAGAAAGGCCCTCGCCAGCTACAGGGCTCGAACCCGGACCTTCTTGCTGTGAGGCGACAGCGCTAACCACTACACCACCGTGCCGCCCTCCATGGAAACATGAAATGTTTAAATTTCTCAGATTTCTTAGTATGAAAAGGCACATCTATGTCACCTTGTTAACATGTATACCAAGTTTCAAATCTGTATCATCAATAGTTTTGGATAGATTAGATTAGATTAGATTAGATTAGATTAGATTAGATTAGATTAGATTAGATTAGATAAAACTTTATTGATCCCTTTGGGAGGGTTCCCTCAGGGAAATTAAAATTCCAGCAGCGTCATTACAGATAAACAGAGAAAAGAAATAGAGAAAAACTTCTAGATAAATTAAAATAAATTAATTATTTACACAAATATAAAAGAATAAGATATGGGGAAGAGAGGAAGAGGGGAGGGGGGAAAGGGGGGAGAAGTGGGATTAGGGTAAGTGTGTGTGTGTGTGTGGGGGGGGGGGAGCAGGAAAGATATTGCACTTTATATTGCACATTATATTGCACATTGTCCGGTATAGCTTATTGTTAGGCTAGGCTACTGCTCCTTCCCGTCCTCTGTCCTCCTGTTACCCCCCCCCCCCCCCCCCCCCCCCCCCCCAGAGAGGAGTTGTACAGTCTGATGACGTGAGGGACAAAGGAGTTTTTAAGTCTGTTCGTCCTGCACTTGGGAAGGAGCATTCTGTCACTGAACAGGCTCCTCTGGTTGCTGATGACGGTGTGCAGAGGGTGACTGGCATCATCCATGATGTTCAATAGTTTGTCCATAGACCTCTTCTCTGCCACCGTCACCAGAGAGTCCAGCTTCATGCCAACCGTAGAGCCGGCCCGCTTGATCAGTTTTTCCAGCCTGGATGTGTCCTTCTTGGATGTGCTGCCCCCCCCAGCACACCACGGTGTAAAACAGGACACTGGCGACCCCAGACTTATGGAACAGCCACAGGAATTTCCTGCAGATGTTAAAGGACCGCAGCCTCCTAAGGAAGTATAGCCTGCTCTGTCCCTTCCTGTACAGGTGGTTGGTATTGCAAGTCCAGTCCAGCTTGCTGTCCAGCCACAGCCCAAGGTACTTGTAGGAATCCACAGCCTCCACCTCAACTCCCTCGATCAGAACTGGTCGTGACCTTGGTCTGGACCTCCCGTGGCATGTTATTAGGGTAATACCATACAGTCTTAGCGGGGGAGACCACGTCTGCACAGAAGTTGAGGTAATCTGTCAGACAGTGTGTCAGCCCCTCTATGTCCTCACAGTGTGGGCTAAGCAGCACATCCCAGTCCGTGATGTCATAGCATACTGTATATGCTTCGGAAACAAACATTGCTCTTAGAAGCTAAGTCAAAATCTCATCTCATCTCATCATCTCTAGCCGCTTTATCCTTCTACAGGGTCGCAGGCAAGCTGGAGCCTATCCCAGCTGACTACGGGCGAAAGGCGGGGTACACCCTGGACAAGTCGCCAGGTCATCACAGGGCTGACACATAGACACAGACAACCATTCACACTCACATTCACACCTACGGTCAATTTAGAGTCACCAGTTAACCTAACCTGCATGTCTTTGGACTGTGGGGGAAACCGGAGCACCCGGAGGAAACCCACGCGGACACGGGGAGAACATGCAAACTCTGCACAGAAAGGCCCTCGCCGGCCCCAGGGCTCGAACCCAGGACCTTCTTGCTGTGAGGCGACAGCGCTAACCACTACACCACCGTGCCGCCCGCTAAGTCAAAATCTATTTTTTAATGTAAAAATTAGAAAAATACTTCTTTCTTTTTTTTTTTCAAAAATCCAAAATAGCAAAAAGCACCAGTTCACATGTTGCTTGATATGTATACAAAGTTTCATGAAGATATCTTCAGTTGTTTTAAAGATATGGCCCGGAAACGAAAATGTGACCGGACAGACAGAACCCATTTCTGTATCCCCCGCCAAACTACCAGCAAGTCAAGTCAAGTCAAGTTTGTGTTTATAGCGCTTTTAACAATAGACATTGTCGCAAAGCAGCTTTATAGAATTTAAGTGACTTTAAACATGAGCTAATTTTATCCCTAATCTATCCGCAGTGAGTAAGCGTGTGGCAACGTTGGCAAGGAAAACCTCCCTCAGACGACATTAGGAAGAAACCTCGAAATGAACCAGACTCAAAAGGGAACCCATCCCCTTTTGGGTGATATCAGATAGCGTGATTATAACATTAACAGCACATTACAGTACCCTGGTAACTGCATAAGTTTGACTCCCTACTCATATCTGTATTGCGGCATGACTTATCAGATGGCAGCAGGTACCGTTTTGATCATGGTCTTTGGCATGCCCCGACCATGAGTAGAACTAACGATCTCCCAGTCGAGAGGCAGGCACGCTAACCACTAGGTCAACTCATGGGCTTATGATAGCACTAGTTGGAGATTATTCTTTTTACATATTGTAAATGAACTCAAGAGATAGAAATTGGGGGGAAAGAAAATCTAAAATTGATTAGATTAGATTCAACTTTATTGTCATTGCACATGTCACAGGTACAAGGCAACGAAATGCAGATTGCATCTAACCAGAAGTGCATAGCAGTAAATAACATAAGTGTAATATACATAAATATAAATATAAATACAAATGTACAGGAATTACAGGGTATGGAATGGTATAATGATATGATAGATATTTACAGTATGTTCAAAATGTGCAATATGAATGAAAATGTGCAATATGAATGAACTGTAGTGCAATGGTATGATACATAGATATTTGCAGTATATACAAAACACGATATGAATAAACAGTAGTGCAAATAGTGATAGTGAGCAATTCCAGCGTTATGGACGTGACACTTGAACTCAAACGCTACGTTCACACTGCAAGGCTTAATGCTCAATTCCGATTTTTTTGTGAAATCCGATTTTTTTGTGAGGTCGTTCACATTAACAAATATATGCGACTTGTATGTGATCCTCAGTATGAACGAAAAGCGACCTAAAAGTGTTCCGCATGCGCACTGCAGGATACGACGACGTCACACGCAGTGAGCATGGCCAGTGTTTACGGAAGTAAAACCGCCCGGTTGCGGTATGACTCATCCAATCTAGCTTGAATAGCTGCATCCCCCCAAATGGAAATCAGCTCCCTAACCTCTGCGTCCTTCCATTGAGAAGATTCAGAACCTTCACAGCCCGAAGCGTCCCTCGCACTGATGTCATGCGCAGGGGCGCAGATACGTTTTTTGAACTGGGGGGGACAAAAAACTGGGGGGACAAAGCTGCCAGCAAACCAACCCCAACCCCGATATGCCTGTCAAACTTGTTGTTAGTAACCATAGCAACCAAGCTCGAGCTCGCAACCTGTGCAGTCTGCGCAGCTCAACCAACCGAATATCAGTCTTTGTTTTGTTTTATGTGAGTTGTTGCAACTATATGTATACACTGCTGTGCACCTTAATAAACCGAATGGTAATTAGTCTTTTGATTTTTCCGTGAGGTTTGCCTTATGCAAAGAAAGACAGCATAGACGTTTTTTCCTCCCTATAAGTGGGGGGGGGGACCGAACGAGGTGAATTTAAATATGACGAGTCCCACCCTCTATCTGCGCCCGTGATTATGCGCCATGTTGTTGTAACTTTTTTGAGAGACCCGCCGCCTACTTCAGTGCAGAATAGTGACGTTTGTGGCTTGTTGATGACGTGTAAGTCGGATGAATGCGACCTGGCGGTTCAGACTGAAGTCGCATATGAAAAGAGCGGATAGGAATCGGAATTAGCACCACATATCCAAACGGCCTGGGTCGGATTTGAAAAAATCGGATCTGTGTCGTTCATATTGTCAATAAAAGATCGGATACAGGTCACATATGGGCGAAAAGATCGGATTTGAGTCACTTCAGCCTGCAGTGTGAACGTAGCCAAAATGGCAACAAATGACCCAGTGCATGTTTTATTGTCTCCCAGTATTTAAACAGGTGTTGCATATTTTAAGGCTGTACCATACTGGAGAAGTGATAGAACAAGAACAATTCCCATAGTACATCTAGGGCATGCCAGAAAACGCCAATAAAAGATGCGTTATGGATGTGACAGAAAAAGTATCACTTTTCTTGGGTGACTGTACATTTTTATCAAACTCTGTGAAATTGTAAAC
This sequence comes from Neoarius graeffei, assembly GCF_027579695.1. Classification (NCBI taxonomy): domain Eukaryota; kingdom Metazoa; phylum Chordata; class Actinopteri; order Siluriformes; family Ariidae; genus Neoarius; species Neoarius graeffei. The sequence goes on along the minus strand of NC_083581.1, from coordinate 69,865,931 downwards.
CTAATGTCGAAATGGAGATATCCGTTTGATAGAGGGGTCCAAGGTGAATATTAAAAAATCTTTGTTTAAAATATTTTGTATTTCATGCAGAGTTTCGGAAGGAAAAGTCAGCGTTATGGATGTGACGAAATTCCGTTATGGATGTGACGCGTCTGAAATAGACATGGCATACGTTTAGAAAATCAGCAATTTAACCACCATAACCCTTTGAAAAACTCTCTAAATATCAGCTAAAACTATCAAAGTTCTTAAATATTATTTAGGATGGCTATTGTTTTGCTGTTTTGTGGATTTTAGCATACATTTCTGTGGCTTGTGGCAATAATATAGAATTGTACATGATCAAAGTTGATTTTAGCTTGGGTTTTACATTATAAGAAAGAAAGACTGACATATTAAGGCGAAGGGAACAATTCTTGTGACAAATTGGTTCAACTTATTCACATCTGTAAAATACAGGCCTAGGTGATATCTCTGGGAGTGGTTTTGATGTATTACATGTTGCTTTATTCTTGCATGGTGAGGTTGACATTTACATGGAATTGCCCTAGTGCAGTGAAGTCTGTTCAAGTCAATTCAGTTTGTTGGGGGGGTTGTTGATGAGTGTGTGTGTGGAGGGAGGGACTGTGGGGGGTGGAGTTCAGCAGTGAGACAGCTGAAGGAAAAAACTTGGTGGTTTTGGTCTGAAGGCTCCTGTAGCGCCTTCCAGAGGGCAGGAGAGTGAACAGTTTGTGTGCTGGATGGCAGGAGTCTTTGATGATGTTTATGGCTCTCCTGAGACATCGCTTCCTGTAAATATCCTCAATAGGAGGAAGCGAGGCTCTCACGACACGCTGGGTGATCTTCACCACCCTCTGCAGTGCCTTCCGGTCCGAGACAGAGCAGTTCCCATACCTCACTGTAATACAGTTGGTTAGGATGCTCTCGATGGTACAACAGTAGAAGTTCACCAGGATGTCTGAAGAGAGGTGTTTTTTCTTCAGAGTCCTCAAGAAAAAGAGACGCTGGTGAGCCTTCTTGATCAAGTTGGAGCAGTTGGTTGTCCAGGTGAGGTCCTGCGAGATGTGGATCCCCAGGAATTTGAAGCTGGTCACACGCTCCACTGCTGCATCGTTGATGTGGATGGGTGTGTGCATGTCAGCATTCCTGGGTGGTTCTCCACTATGGAGCACTTGCATGTGACGTCACAGCCGATCCAGATTGTGACAGACGCCATCTTGTCGGTCAAACGCCATATTCCGCCTTCTACTTCAACTTCTGGGTCTACTTCTGCTTTTACTTCTACCTTTTCTTCTGAAAAACCCTACTATATACAATTCTACTACAACGGCTGCGGCTACAAGCTCTCCCTACCTGTGCATGTTTTTTATGTTTTTTGTGTGTATTTTTGCGTGTTGTTCGTCTGTACCGGACTTCAATATCCACTACAACCGTATGGACTTACTGGACATTGGTTTCCAGCAGAAAATGACGGTTTGTAGCGATTTCCATCGCATGCACAACATTCCGGACGAGAAAAAAAAAAAAAACATTCCGGACGAGATAGCGAGACCAGCGGGGTCTCCGTGGATTGTTATCGGAAGCAAAGCGAAGGAGGCGGTGCCGGGAGCGGAAGCAAAAGCGAGGCTGCAGAGCCGGCCTGTTGACTAAGCTCAGAAAACAGCCACTCAAATCTCCACTGCCGCCTCTACCTCTCCAATGCCAGATCCATGTAAACAACACGGACGAGCTGGAATTACAGCTGGAATTACCTTATTCTATTCTATAATCGGCTGGTCAGTGCTGTACTCAATACTTAAGTGACTTACCCATCCAATGAGGATTCTTGTTTACAAGATGCCACATCTGAGTCGCTGACAAATCCTGAATTTCTGTAGAGATAACTGTCCAGAGATTTATAAGCACGCAGCTTCACAACAGCGAGGGAAAGTTAATGAGGTAATTATACACGTCCGGGTATTCCGCTGGCAGTTCAAAATCCGGTCGTGAAAACTCCGTCTGGTAAGCCATAAGGGTCACAAATCTGTAGATCGTTTATTTTAGACATATATCTAGTTATCTGTTCATTAGAAAAATGAGCCGTGTAGTCCGTCGGTTGAAATTGATCCATTCTGTACACGAGTGCAGCAGTATTCAGCGGTGTTTTTTACCGACAAGATGGCGGTTGTGTACTTTCCGGTCACGTGACTGCAAGATCTCTATAGTTGCAAATTGGGATATGGACCTTGAGCAAACTGATAAGTTCATAAGGCAGAATTCTGGTAGCCAATTTTGGAGTTTTATCAAAGTATCTTCTTATTGCTCGATATGGCAAAATTCAAGGTCAAAGTCATTTCAAGGTCAAGGTTGCCCTTGTCTCTGTCAGTACACAAACAGGTCTCTGAAATGCCTAATAAATCCATAATCTCTGACCAAAATCAAAATGTAATTGACCCCAATTACAAATCTGGGCCTTATTATAAATAATTCTATTTGACAATGTATATTTGTCACAATAGAACAATAAATATATGTATTAAAATGGTGCAGCGTTTGTGTACTGACAGCATGTTTGTGTACTGACGTTCAAAAATAAGACAACGAAGTTGATTATTTGAGCAGAACAGTAAAGATCAATCATTCAACCAGGTAGTAAGTAGGGGAAGCTGGAAGTAAAATTAACAGTTTGTAAAAGGTGAGTACGGGGGGGGGCAAATTCAAATTTTTAAGTCAGGACACAGACACTGACTTAAAATTGACTAGGCCTAATCAGAAAACCTTTAAAGATATCCTGGTAGGATACATGTACTAGGTATAGGCCTATATACTAGTAGGTTAACTAAAGGGATCGAGAGACATCAAACTGTCATCCTATCAAATTGGTCAATACACTAACACAATAGTCAGTACACAAACAGACCCCGGTGTTAGTGTATGGACTGTTAGTGTATGGACAAATAGTTCATCATCTGGTCACCAGGGTGCAGATGTGTATATGATCCCTGTGCATTGTAGTCTAGTTGAAAGGTCTTCTAACTCACATTCATGGCACAAACATGTTTTCATGACAAAGCTGGGCCTACATCATTCTAGAAGTGTTAGTGTATTGACTGCTATTATAAATTCTGTTAAAAATTGCCATACAAACCTGAACAATGCTGGAAAACTACCACAATATGAAATTCAATGTTTCCCTCCCTTGAACTTGTGGGATTCCCACAATGCACTGCAGTCATCTCATTAGAATAGTTCTGTCCATTTTCCCCAGGTGTCTCTAGTAGTTAGTACTGTTAGTGTACTGACTTAGGGCCCGTTTACACGAGGACGCTGTCGGGTAAAAACGACTAAATATTTTTTCAGAAGTGCCTTTCGTTTACACGGGGACGGCGTTTCCGAGGCTGAAAAACGGATAAAATTGAAAACGCCTTCCAAAGTGGATAAGTTAAAAACGGCCCCCGTTGCATATCCGTCTAAACTACCCAATACACGAAACTTGGCTCGGATCTGCTCACGTCGGGTACGCGTTTACGTCATACATATGTCATATACTGCACATGCCAGCCCGGGAAGTAAGAACGTAAGTAAAAAAGTAAGAGCATGTCTGATTACATCGATCCAACGGACCTTCAAGCTGCTCTGTGTTTTAATGCAGTAGATGTGTTTTCCTGCTCACCCGCCCGGCTGGAGCTCCTCAGTTTGGTGTCGCCAAGTTACACACACACGCACGCACGCACGCGCCGCCTATTCAAGCCGCTCGTGAAACCATAAACCCGAGACTGAAAACAAAACTAGCAGCCGAACGGGTTTATTTTGCTGAGATGGACACTGCCTTTTCTCTTCTTCACCGAAACAAGAGTGAGTGTTACTTAATAAAGGCAGATTAAAAGAGTTTCGGTTTGCTCCTGCTCCTCCCTCGAGCACTACAGTACCTCAGCCGGACCGGTGTTCTGTAAAGTTATCCTAGCAAGTTCTCATACAGACCGTTTTATTATTTAAAACAAGTCATTACAAATTATTTGACTCGGCCAAAGACTCGACCAATACGCACAAAACATAAAAATCGGCAAATGCGTGAAATTCTCACCGATTTTCTATCAGCCCAGCTGATCGGTGGGACAAAACTACTGTTAAATTTTCCTACCCTCCTGGATTTCGCGCATGTGTAGTAGGCTTGGTAGGATAACTTGACAGAACAGCGGCGCAGATGTGCAGATCAGACAAGACGGAAGATGTTGCGCATGCGTGCAGACATAGCGGAGACATTTATGCGTCACCGTATAGACGCAGATTTCCTCCTTGAAAACGGTCGTGTAGACACGGAAAAAAGTGAGAACGAAAACGCACTTTTGCGTTTTTGTTTTATACCGTCCCCGTGTAAAGTGGGCCTTAATTACTTAGGACACCAAAAATCAATTTCTCGGCGGGAAAATTTCTGACTAGTATTGGAAATATTTTCAAAATGTGCTTTTCTTCATGCTGCATGGACAATATTGATCATATTTAAATGGGTGACACAAAATAATAACACCCAGGGGCGCCGCTAGGGGGGGAAAGTTAGGACGATTCTAAGGGCCTGGCACTGACAGGGGGCCCTGTGAGGGATATTAATATTATTTTAATAGTATTGCCTTGTGTAAGTTTTTGAAATAAAATATTTCATTTAATCTGTTAAAATATGCAAATTATACATGGTTATGATTTGCTATCACATTTTCCTTGAATTATTTATGATATTGTCATTTCACCCCTCCTCCCTTTTTAGTAATGGTACAGTCTGATTGTGGGCGGGGACAGTGAACTGTGTAGCTCCGTGTGCGCACAGCGCGGCTATTAGCGCCGCTCAGATCAGTTGTCGGCTTCTTTCCGCGCGCAACAGAGCTGAACATTCTAGAAGTTGCTAAGCAGGAGCAGGAGTGCTGGTGGTGAGATAAATTATGAAGTCTGGATATCAAAAACAGAAGGAGAAGCAGCAGAAAGCTGAAAGGGAGAAAAAGGGTCGACAATTGGTGACTTAGTTTTTCCCAGAGAAAGCTCGCCTATTATTCACTGACACTCGATGCCATTACAGCATGCTAGCTAATGATAGGCTAGCAGATTTCATTTTAACCGAGTTGGAATATCAAGACAACACTTTTCAATAAGCAGTGCCGTGTCATTTTATTTAAATACTTCACGTTTATTGCCATGGAAGAGCAGATGAATGTAATGTAGAAGTTCTGCACAGAACTAGCTAAACTTGTGCAGTAAACTAGCTTACTGGGCTAACACGTGAGGTAAAATATTCGGCTAGCCTACATGATACTGGGGCTAATAACTGGTTTCAAAACTAATGACAGGGATGGGAATTTTCCGCGGATCCGCGGAATTCCGCGGATTTTATCAACCCAGGGGTCATTTTTGTGAATCGTCTAAATCCGAGGAGAAAATATTTAGGGGGGGTTAGGTATGTGTTGACCCGGTCAACCATCGGGAACAAGGCTCTGTTTACATCGGCAGTTCAGAACGTACACTGTATTTGATTGGCCGTTGAGAGAGAAATATCGCGATTTGACGAATGGTAAACGAGCATAGATAGGAAAGGCCAAAATGTCACATGTAAGCTTCGTTCTGATTGGTTCTTCGCATTTCGCTTTCTTACTCATTCAACACGGCGCTCCACGAGGCCGGAGATTGAGGATGTAACAGCGAATAAGAGCTTCAAAATGGTGAAAATTATCACAAAAGAAAACGAATCGCTTATTCAGATTAGCTGCTAAAAGGAAAAAAACATCTCTGCAATGAAGCATTCCTAGAAAAAGAACAAGTACTTTGTAAATATGTTGAAAACTTAGAGTAGTGTTGCTAGTTATATGTGATTGTGACTTTGGGAGCTGAGAGAACTGTTCAACAGGGAAATTGTGTTTCTGTTGAGACAAGTTCACTGCAAAAAAGGTAACTGCATTCTTTAATAAAGTAACTGAAACATTTACAGGATTATGTCAAATATTCTGTCTTTGTGTTTAATTTATATTCATCATTCCTTTCATTCTAGCATGAAGTTAAAAATTCTTTTTAGCTGAGCATTATTGAGACTATTTTTGTTTATTAGTGTCCAAAACTCAAGCTTCTTTGGACTGAAAATATTATTCAACTGAGCAATCTGAGACCATTTCTAGTGGTCTAAAATGTATAAAACTCATTAGCTTCCGGGGGCCTTCGGCCCCCTGGACCCCCGACCAGGCTCCGCCCTGGACCTGGCTGGGGGCCGATGGCCCCCAGACCCCCGATTAAATTTTCAGCTGAAAATACAATTTCTCATTCTCATCCCTGTAATGAGGTGCCCTCAACATCCACAGATTCAGCCTCAGGAATAGGACCCCAGCCCTCAACCCAAATCCTAGGAGAGGGAGGTGAGCAATACAATCCATGAATAAAGGATTTAGGGTTAAAAACTATTTTAATTGCTAGGCTACAGTAAGCAGCATTAGGCTATTAAGACTTGCAATAAAATGAAAAGACATTTCTTTTTTTTATGAGCAACTATTCTTAGGTAACTTGGTATGGAGTTCATTCAATCAAAATGTTCATGTGTTAAATCTCGCTGGGGTACACGCTGCAGGATCAAGTGAGGAAGTGTCAGCTTTTTTTTGGCTTCATCAATTGTCTTTACAAATTTGTAAGTGCCAGTCCAGAACGATGGGCCATATACAAAGAAACTACCGGCTGCTCTCTCTACAGCTTGTCTGACACTTGCTGGAGTGCAAGAATTGATGCTGTTAAACCGGCAACAGTCTATTCCAGGGGTCACCAAACTTTTTTTCTCTGGGGGCCACATTGTCGTTCCTGACTGTGATGGGGGGCCGGGGTCGAGTCAGCTATATAACATAGAATTGTATGACCCAGACAAATATGACCACCAGCAGGCCTCACTGTGTAGTAGAGATTACTAGCCTGGCACAGCCATCCCCACTACTATATCCCCACTACTATATCAACACTTGATTCCTGGCACATATTTGTTTATCTTTACTAGTGGTTTGCAAAAGTAGTAATCAAGTCTTCACACTTTGTTTTAATTTGAAATACCACTGATATTCCATTTATTTATTTTCTAATAAAAATAACATCAAAGCTGTCAAGGTAAGAAACATCTGCCTAGTTGAGGTGATTGACACTGGCAAAGGTGAGTGGAAAATTATAAATTGTAGGTAGGCCTGTTGATATTATTAATAATAATTGTGTGCAGCACTTAATAAAGGTCAAATAAATAGGCCTATAAAATAAATACACTTAAAAAAACAGTGAAATTATAATATGAGCAATAGATCACAGCAGTTGTGCTGTGTCCTGCACGTCATTGCTCTCATCCATGGCCAAAGCAAAAAACTTGAATTCTGACGCTTTCTCATTCAGCTGGTCATACACGTTGCCCCCCAAATCTTTGGTTCGCCTGGTCATAGTAGGTGCGGAGAGACTCACCGCATTGAGCGCATCCTTCTTGTCGGGACACACCTCCTCGGCCACAGCAAGCATGCATACTTTAACAAAGTCCCCATCAGTAAACGGCTTTCCATGGGTAGCTAGTAGGTGAGCTACCTTATAGCTAGCTCGGACAGCAGCCTGGTTGATCTGGGTTTGGCGAAGGAATACATTCTGTTGTGCAGCCAGTCCGCATTTCATCCTCCGAATCCTGTCTTCTCTTGTTTGCCCTCGCAAACTAGCATACTCTTTGTGGCGGGTTTCATAGTGACGACGCAGATTGTATTCTTTGAAAACCGACACTTTCTGTACACACAAGACAAACTGCACGGTCCTTACACTGAATGAAAAAATAATCAGTGGTCCACTGTTCTTTAAAAACTCTGAACTCTCTGTCGACTTTTCGCTGACCGCTCGCCATTTTGCTGTCCAGAACACTAACAGTTCTCTGCGCGTGCGCTGCCTGTCACTGCTTGATCGCGAGCATATGACGAAAATTCGGAAAATATGAATAGCTCATTTTATAACTAAATATCAATTTGAATTGATAAAATCAACAAAATACAAGATGCAGACATGTTATTTGCCAAAAAGCACTTTAAAAAAATACGCCATGACCACTTTTGGGGATTGTCTCATAGGGCTGGTTCAAGTGGTGGGGGGCTGGGGGGCCGGTCAAAGGGGGGTGGCGGGCTGTAGTTTGGTGACCCCTGGTCTATTCAGTCTAATTCTGACAGTTCTGCATTTAAAATGTTCATATACCAAATAATTGCATCACCTAAACTTGCTCGGCAGCTGATCACATGCATAGTAAAGTAGAAGTGCCAGCCAAAAACAGACTTCAAATTCAGTTGCTTGCGCTTGAAAATTTTACGGGGGGGCCCTAAATTGTAATCTTCGATAGGGCCCAAGATTTCTAGCGGCGCCCCTGATAACACCAATAAATATTTTTCAGCAAGGGTTTATTTTCCTTCTGGGATGTATGAGACACGCATTTTGGACCCCCTTGGGTACTTCCAATGAAAAATTCTACCAACACTATTATATTTGAGTGGATAAAATTTAATATCAATTAAATTTTATAATCAATAGGAAGGCATATGAACACAGACACCCTGATTTTATTTAAAGGCCTGGTCTCAGAATACTTGTTAAGTGAGGTGACACCAATTTGCAACTACAGTGGAGAACCACCCCCCTCCTGAAGTCCACGATGAGGTTGTTCTCGCTGGACCACACCACACAATTGGCAGTTGGCCTCGGATTATGTGTTATGTTTATGTTGGCAGGGGAAGTTTTCAGGTGACTTGATGTTTCTGATTTATTTCCTCAAAAGAAACACGCAATGTAGTCAGGTACTGCTTTGCCAGTGTTGTGCTTTTCTGTTCAGAAATACAGGCTGAACAACATTGTTCCTGAATTGATGACAGCAGCTACGCAGAAGAACAAAACAATGAGCTAGGGTACCTGTTCCGTGTAGGCTGCTTTAATTCAGTTTTCCTTTCAAAATGGAAAAAGGAAAACAGGGAAGTGTTTATTTTTTTTATTCAGATACTGTTTATCTTGGCAATTTGAAATTATATAATTTGTCCAAAAAAATGGAAATAATCTTATAAATATTTTTTGTCAGATTTTCTTTTTTAAACCTGTCTGTTTCACCAAACAAAGTTTATTAATGCAATTATTTATTCTTTGGATAAAATGCGTATCCTGGTTCTGTATTCTGTTTTCATTAAAGATATAATAAAAATGGGATCAGCATACAGTTGTGGTCAGAAGTTTACATACAGTGACATGAATGTCATCTTGGATATGAATGTCATGGCAATATTTGGGCTTTCAGTAATTTCTCTGAACTATTCTTTTACTGTAGCAGAATGATTGTACAGCATACAGCTTTAATAAAAAAAACAGAATTTGGTGCACAAGTTTTAATTTTCTTTGGGTTTTCTGAAATCAACACAGGGTCAAAATTATACATACAGAAGAAAGAAGAAGAAGAAACCTTTATTCGTCACATGCACACTTCAAGCACAGTGAAATTCATCCTCTGCATTTAACCCATCTGAAGCAGTGAACACACACACACACACACACACACACACACACACACACACACACACACACACACACACACAGAGCAGTGGGCAGCCACACCAGAGCGCCCGGGGAGCAGTCAGGGGTTCGGTACCTTGCTCAAGGGCACCTCAGCCCAAGGCCGCCCCACGTCAACCTAATCACGCGTCTTTGGATTGTGGGGGAAACCGGAGCACCCGGAGGAAACCCACACAGACACGGGGAGAACATGCAAACTCCACACAGAAAGGCCCTTGCCGGCTGCTGGGTTCGAAGCTGGAACCTTCTTGCTGTGAGGCGACCGTGCTAACAGGGTCAAAAATAAACAGACAGCACACCTAATACAGGGTTAGTCAAAATTATGTTAACACTTAAATGGTAGAAACCATTTATTCACAAAACATACATCATATGTGTAAGAGGATTTACAGGACAGTCTCAACCTGTTCGCCATCGTGTTCAACACACAAAAACCAGCGAGCAACGGTACCATTTAAAGAATAATAATAATAAAAATAATCCCTTAGTGTTAAGATAATTTTGACTAACCCTGTATTTGGGTAAAATGTCTCTTCTCAAGATTCACCGTGACCAAACATTTTTGTTTACCATGAACAAGCTTCTGGCAAAATTCTGGTTGGATATTTCACGGCTCTTCATGGTAGAATTGGTAGAGTTCATTTAAATTATTATTTTTTTCTTGGCATGAACTTGACTTATAAGCACGGTCCATATATTTTCAATAGGGTTGAAGTCAGGACTTGTTTTAAGCTTAATATTAGCCTGCTTTATCCTCCACAACCAGCTCTGATGCGTGTTTGGGTTCATTGTCCTGTTGTAAGTCCCAAGTCGTGTTCAAGTTTCTGATGGTTTATGCTGAAGAATTCTGAGGGAGTCCTCCTTCTTCATTATTCCATCCACTTTGTGCAATGAACCAGTTCCACTGGCAGCAAAACAGGCCCAGAGCATGATGATCCTACCACCACTACCAGCTGGTACAGTGTCCCTCTGTACATGGTGGTCATTATGGCCAAACAACTCAGTCTTTGTCTCATCTGACCATACAGCTTTCCTCCAGAAGGCCTTTTCTTTGTCCGTGTGGTCAGCTTCAAACTTTAGTTAAACTTGAAGATGTCAATTTTGGAGCAGGGGGTTATTTCTTATAGCAGCCTCTTAGTGCATGGTGATTTGAACTGTAGACAGTGATCCATCAGCTTCCAGTTCATGGCAGGGCTGTGCCATGGTAGTTCCCAGTTTGTTCCTGATCATCCAAACCAATTTCCTTTCAGCTGAGGGTGACAGTTTGGGTTTTCTTGAAGCAAAGTGGCTTGGCAAAGTGACTACACCTCACAATAACTTGGATACAATTGTTTGAACTGATCTTGGAATTTGCAGTTGTTTAGAAATGGCTCCAAGAGACATTCTGGAGTTGTATATATCTACGATCCTCTTTCTAAGATCTGCACTGAGCTCCTTGGACTTTCCCATTTTACTGTGTGTTGGTCAATCCAATGAGTGCTGTAAACAAACCCGTTTTATGAAGGCACAGAGAAGCTACCAGCTGTAGTCAATCATGATCACTAACAGGAAGTTAAGAGACCTCGGTCTTGGCAAGACAAGAGACATTTTGGAAGTTTCAGCACCTCTGAATTAATAATCTAAGTGAGCGTATGTAAATTTTTGACCTTGTATGTATAATTTTGACCCTGTGTTGATTTCAGAAAACCCAAAGAAAATTAAAACTTGTGCACCAAATTCTGTTTTTTTTTTAATTAAAGATGTATTCTGTACAATCATTCTGCCACTGAAAAAGAACAGTTCAAAGAAATGACTGAAAGCCCAAATATTGCCATGACATTCATATCCAAGATGACATTCATGTCACTGCATGTAACCATCTGACCACAATTGTATGTGTAAATAAATCATGTGTTATGCAAATTCTGTATTATTGCAACATATGGAAAATCCCGCTCATTCTTTCAGCTGTTGTGTCATACTGCTTTGCTGGCATCCTCTTGCTATTTTTGAAAAATATGTAGTAGAGAGTATTAGCAGCACACAGGCAGTAACAGCAATCTGTAATTTATCCAGTACTGGTGAGACACACGGGCCATTGCGTAATAATTTTTACCCCCAAAATGAACCTGAAAGGATCAAAAATGAGCAAAAGAGAATGTTGAGAGTTGATGTTTATTGTTTTGAAACAATTTGCGTGTATGTATGTTGTTGCACAACCGTGTAATATTTTCTCTCTCTCTCTTTCTTTAATGCACTTGAGATAATCAAACAGTAAAGAATAAATAATTAAACTACAGTGAAAGCATATATGTGTGTGTGCTGTATATAAATACAGTAAATATACAGTACTCTGCAAAACTCTTTGGCACCCTTTTTTTCCATACAAACTTTGTTACAGATTTCTATTTTATGACTTCTACATTATCGAGTCAACAACACAAAAACATTTTAGAGTTCCAAACGTTCAGGGGGGTTTTCCAGCACAAAATTAAATGTTCCAGAAAAATTGTTTGTCTCTGGCCAGCATATTACAGAAGAGAGCACTTTTCAGATTAAAAAAGAAAACATAATAAAGGCTGCTGGGTTTTGGTGCAAAATTAAGAAGTGAGTGTGGTGGTGCAGTGGTTAGCACTGTTGCCTCACAGCAAGAAGGTTCTGGGTTTGAGCCCAGTGGCAGATGGGGGCTTTTCTGTGTGGAGTTTGCATGTTCTCCTTGTGTCTGCTCTGGTTTCCCCCAAAGACATGTGGTTATGCTCATTTCCTTATAAAACTGCACTGATTGTACTTGAGAATGCTATTTAAAAAAAAAAGCAAAGGACTTTGCATCTCACATCAAATACTGACTTTATTTCATTTACTATGGCTTACTGATTATTGTTTATAGGATTTTTTCATGTTGAAACATTTCAGTGCATTATTTTTAAGCCAGGCGGCACGGTGGTGTAGTGGTTAGCGCTGTCGCCTCACAGCAAGAAGGTCCTGGGTTCGAGCCCCAGGGCCGGCGAGGGCCTTTCTGTGTGGAGTTTGCATGTTCTGTCCGTGTGGGTTTCCTCCAGGTGCTCTGGTTTCCCCCACAGTCCAAAGACATGCAGGTTAGGTTAACTGGTGACTCTAAATTGACTGTGAGTGTGAATGGTTGTCTGTGTCAGCCCTGTGATGACCTGGTGACTTGTCCAGGGTGTACCCTGCCTTTCGCCTGTAGTCAGCTGGGATAGGCTCCTGCGACCCTGTAGAAGGATAAAGTGGCTACAGATAATGAGATTTTTAAGCCATTTTTGGGCAACAGCATTTCTTTACACGTGCCTAAGACTTTTGCACACTACTGTGTGTGTGTATATATATATATATATATATATATATATACTGGGTGCGATTTGCTGGGGGGGTATCATCCCCCCCTCTGGTTTTTATCTCTGCTGAAAAAAAATCCTCGGGGACAACCCCGTCAATAAAACAAACAAACCAAAAAAAAAGTTGACATGACAGGCATGTTGTGACACAGTTTTCTATGGTCTACATTGCACTCACTTTCAAAATGACCCGAAGTGGCAGCTTTGATGTTCACGAACGTCCCCAGCAAATAGATACATTGTAGATAATAACAATATCTTTGCGTTCTCATAGAACGCAAAGATATTGTTATTATCTACAATGTATCAATGTATCTGCAGGGATGCAAACAGCGTGCCTTTTGGCGGATGCCGCCTTTTTCACGGCCGATTTTTTTTTTTTTTTTTAGGGGGGGCGTTGGAGTGTCTGATTATAATTTCAAAGTAAATTCTGTATTAAAATTACTAAATAAGCAAATCCGTTACAGTCCATGAAACAGGAAGTATAAGGATGAGAAAAAAACAGTTTAAATCGGAAAGCTGCGCACAATGTGAACTGCGCCATCAGAGCAAACTGTTCATTTAGTATTCATGTATTTTAGTGATTTTCGAGTCACTGTCCATTTAATCCGGAGGGAGAGAAACATCACAGCAACGTGACAAGCAATGCGAACTTTGTTGTGTTAGTGTTCGTGTATTTAGTCAGAGAGATAGGAAGATGAATTTACTGTACTATCTCTGGTTTAGTGTTCGTTTTAATTTAGTGTTATTCATTTGATATCATCGGATGTTATTGAGCTGTTAGCCTATTGTTACCTTAATTTTGTGACCTTTCATGATTTAAAAAAAAATAACATCCCCCCTTCTGTTTTTTTGACAAATTGCACCCTATATATATATATATATATATATATAACGTAGTACCAGTCAAATTTGGGATTTGGGACACACCTTTCTCTTTACTTTACTTAGTTGAGTTTCTCTTGACATAATATGGATTACTACAATTGTGGAATGGAGCTATTTACTGTATACAGGTAGTCGTCGACTTACGACCTATGCGACTTACGACCGATCGACTTTACGACCGTCTGGTTATGACTGGCAAGTGTTTCCCAGCTGAGCTAACTGAGCGTACGACAGTTTCCGCCCCAGCTCCCGGCAGCGCCTCTCGCCGTGTACAACAGTTTCCGCCCCAGCTCCAGGCATATGCGCAGTCTCTCTCACGCTCCCTCGCGCACTCCGTCATACAGTTTCCGCCCCAGCTCCTGGTTTATGAAACGAGCAAATGCTCCCGCCAGCCCGAGTGCTGCAACAGCTGATGACGACGTAGACGACCCACAGCCAAGCACCAGTGATGCCAGCGGTCACTAAATTTTGTATTTTGCTATGTTTTACATTTGTATTTTGGTATGTTTCAAACTAAAATGTTTTCTATTTTTCACACCTGTATTTTGTATTTTTTGTTTTGCACATATTAAACGAATTGTACTGTACGCAGTGTTTGACTTAAACCAAATAATGAGCCAAGGTAATGAAATAAGAAAATTTTGATAAAATAAGACTTTAAGATGATTACAATATCATTACACATCACAATATACTTACGTTCATTTAACATAGGCCGACTTACGACCAGATCGGTTTACAACCGGTCAGTCGTAACCAAACGCAGTCGTAAGTCGACGACTACCTGTATTTATTATTTACTATTTACCGTTTGATCTCAAACGCATTATGAAGGCAAGAAATTCCACTCATCTATATAATAAGCGGCAAAGTTTGTTTGTTTGTCTTGAGCTAACGTCGCCATTTCTCAACGGATTTTCACCAAATTTGGCAAGTAGGTCGGGGGATGACCCGGAATTTTGCAGATATAAACAAAATTCATGTACAGGCCACAGGGAGGTCCCTGGGGGGCACAACATCCATCCACCCGCTCCCTCAATGCCTTTCATGTTATATTTATCAACACAAACTCTTGACAGATCTTCACTAAACTTGGCATGTAGGTACAGGAGATAGTCACAATTTGGCAGAACTCAGAAATTCCATATTTGGGCCCCAGGGGGTCCCTGGTGGGCCCCTGGGTGGTAGATGTTTGGATTTTTGTTTGTCTTGGGTTAACATCACCATTTCTCGACAAATCTTCATCAAATTTGACATGGAAGTCTGGGGGCAACCCAGAATTTTCAAAACCCCGGCAACGCTGGGTAACCTGTTAGTTAACTTATATATATATATATATATATATATATATATATATATATATATATATATATATAATAACATAATATTCTTTGTGGAAGTAAGTCCTCTGGAAGAAGACATTTCTGAGCTTCAGAGAATTAGGAAGAGGGAAAAACATTTTATGACCTCCAGCCTCCTAAGACAGCTCTATAAGCCTAACATGGGTGTGTTTTTCTGTGACAGCTGCAGCTTCGCCTCAGTATGGCGCTCTGGATGCAGATTTCCCAGAAGCTCCCTTATTTTCTCAATGAGACCCTGCTGGAGCTCTACCCCACAGAGACGTTCCCCATAGATGTCAGGCACTATCTGGCCAACTGGATTGAGGAGCAGAGATGGTGTGACTCTATTCTCTCACTCATGATATTCATGAAAAAGGTGCTAATTTTAGAATGATCATCCAGCATGTGCTCTGTGTGTGTGTGTTTGGCCTCAGGGAGGACTTTGACGTCGATAACCCGGAACAAGAACCACAGGCTCTCCAGCTGCTGGAGCGAATGATGGAGCTTCTGCAGGAAGTGGCGTTCCAAAACCCCAATGTGGTGGAGAAGGTCAAGCTCCAACACATCTGCAGGAACATGGTACTCGTCATATTCATCTTTCATCAAGTATTAAAGCAATATTTATGTCATAATATTTGAATTTAACTGATATGGGTGGCGCTGTGGTGCAGCAGGTAGATTTGTTGTATTACAGCTCCAGGAGTCAGTTTTCATATGCTGTCGAGTAGGAGGATTGATGATAATAAATTGCCCCTAAGAATGAAGCCGTGTCAGTTCTGGCATCCCATTCCAGAAGTTTCTCTGCCCTGCACCAGAACATGAAGCAGGATAAAGTGGTTATATTATGAATGAATATAATTCATGTCAGGGCGGCACGGTGGTGTAGTGGTTAGCGCTGTCGCCTCACAGCAAGAAGGTCCGGGTTCGAGCCCCGTGGCCGGCGAGGGCCTTTCTGTGTGGAGTTTGCATGTTCTTCCTGTGTCCGCGTGGGTTTCCTCGGGTGCTCCGGTTTCCCCCACAGTCCAAAGACATGCAGGTTAGGTTAACTGGTGACTCTAAATTGACCGTGAGTGTGAATGGTTGTCTGTGTCTATGTGTCAGCCCTGTGATGACCTGGTGACTTGTCCAGGGTGTACCCCGCCTTTCGCCCGTAGTCAGCTGGGATAGGCTCCAGCTTGCCTGTGACCCTGTAGAAGGATAAAGTGGCTAGAGATAATGAGATGAGATAATTCATGTCAAAAACTTTGGCAGATTACCATACAGCTAAGGAGAATTTGTACCTATACAGGTGAGGCCAAACGTTTATATAGTTTACACCCAATTACTTTTGTTTAGTGGACCGAAAGCTACTGAATTTGAATCACAGACTTCCAATTTTATTAGTTTTTTTAAAAATAGAACACTTATTAAATTTAAGGCCGCGTGGCACTAAATTCTCCGCTATTTTTTCCTGCTTCACCATGACCCAATTCAAGATACTATAGTACGTCATGCATCACGTGGTGGGCTTTCCCTGTTCGTGCAAGGCATTGTGGGATACAAATTTGAAGCAGGAGAGAAAAATGGGGGCGTGAGTGTGCGAATGAAACATGAAAGACCGACTACAGTAACAAAAAGCGAGAAGAAAAGACGTTATGTTATATACGAAGGAAAGGAAACGCAGGGCCAAACTACAACCCCAATTCCAAAAAAGTTGGGACAAAGTACAAATTGTAAATAAAAATGGAATGCAATAATTTACAAATCTCAAAAACTGATATTGGATTCACAATAGAACATAGACAACATATCAAATGTCGAAAGTGAGACATTTTGAAATTTCATGCCAGATATTGGCTCATTTGAAATATCATGACAGCAACACATCTCAAAAAAGTTGGGACAGGGGCAATAAGAGGCTGGAAAAGTTAAAGGTACAAAAAAGGAACAGCTGGAGGACCAAATTGCAACTCATTAGGTCAATTGGCAATAGGTCATTAACATGACTGGGTATAAAAAGAGCATCTTGGAGTGGCAGCGGCTCTCAGAAGTAAAGATGGGAAGAGGATCACCAATCCCCCTAATTCTGCACCGACAAATAGTGGAGCAATATCAGAAAGGAGTTCGACAGTGTAAAATTGCAAAGAGTTTGAACATATCATCATCTACAGTGCATAATATCATCAAAAGATTCAGAGAATCTGGAAGAATCTCTGTGCTTAAGGGTCAAGGCCGGAAAACCATACTGGGTGCCCATGATCATCGGGCCCTTAGATGGCACTGCATCACATACACGCATGCTTCTGTATTGGAAATCACAGAATGGGCTCAGGAATATTTCCAGAGAACATTATCTGTGAACACAATTCACCGTGCCATCCGCCGTTGCCAGCTAAAACTCTATAGTTCAAAGAAGAAGCCGTATCTAAACATGATCCAGAAGTGCAGACGTCTTCTCTGGGCCAAGGCTCATTTAAAATGGACTGTGGCAAAGTGGAAAACTGTTCTGTGGTCAGATGAATCAAAATTTGAAGTTCTTTATGGAAATCAGGGACGCCGTGTCATTTGGACTAAAGAGGAGAAGGACGACCCAAGTTGTTATCAGCGCTCAGTTCAGAAGCCTGCATCTCTGATGGTATGGGGTTGCATTAGTGCGTGTGGCATGGGCAGCTTACACATCTGGAAAGACACCATCAATGCTGAAAGGTATATCCAGGTTCTAGAGCAACATATGCTCCCATCCAGACGACGTCTCTTTCAGGGAAGACCTTGCATTTTCCAACATGACAATGCCAAACCACATACTGCATCAATTACAGCATCATGGCTGCGTAGAAGAAGGGTCCGGGTACTGAACTGGCCAGCCTGCAGTCCAGATCTTTCACCCATAGAAAACATTTGTTGCATCATAAAACGGAAGATATGACAAAAAAGACCCTATCCCCAGTTGAGCAACTAGAATCCTACATTAGACAAGAATGGGTTAACATTCCTATCCCTAAACTTGAGCAGCTTGTCTCCTCAGTCCCCAGACGTTTACAGACTGTTGTAAAGAGAAAAGGGGATGTCTCACAGTGGGAAACATGCCCTTGTCCCAACTTTTTTGAGATGTGTTGTTGTCATAAAATTTAAAATCACCTAATTTTTCTCTTTAAATGATACATTTTCTCAGTTTAAACATTTGATATGTCATCTATGTTCTATTCTGAATAAAATATGGAATTTTGAAACTTCCACATCATTGCATTCCGTTTTTCTTTACAATTTGTACTTTGTCCCAACTTTTTTGGAATCGGGGTTGTAATAAATATCGACGCTCAGCGAGCACCTCGGTGTGATCAGCTGTTCATTTAGCGACAGAATGTCAGTGTAACTGTCAGTGCACGGGCAAAGGGAAACCTGCGCATGCGCACACACACGGACTTCCTCTGTCTGCTTGACTGCACAAAGCAAGTGATTTCATGCAAATTATTTGCTTGGGAATCCCCTCAAATTAAATAACTTCCCAGCCACAGAATGGCCTGATATTTTGTGAAATATTACAGAAATAAACATATATATATATATATATATATATATATATATATATTTTTTTTTTTTGCGGGCCGGTTTCCATCAAATCCTGCGCTCTGATTGGCTAGTGAGCCGGTCCGTATCCTACGATATGGACCCTAGTTACGGACCCCGGTTACGGACCTCTGGCGACTCGTTCGTTCACAACAACAACAAACCTAGTAGCAATTTTTGTCAACATTTATCTTTTTTTATAAGATTTATTTAGATTTTTATCAAAAATCTTATAATTTTTTGCCAGCATTTCTCAGCATAATAGCATTAATTTTACATCATGGATAGTGGTAACGACAGCGTTCACAGCGAAAGCGAGTTTTACTATCCTGAGGAAGAAGAAATAAAAGGAAACATTTCAGGAGAAAGCTAAAAACCTGTAACTGTTGCTAACGCCGAGCAAAAACATGGCTGAATCCTGAATGACTCAATTTTGTATAAATAGGGGACTACATAGGCGGCACAATGTAAGTTTTTTTCCTGCCATGGAAGTGCACTTGTATACCGAGGAGGAAGCAATTTGCATTACAGTCGTGAATGAGGATTCAAAACAGCGCCTCGCCTCGCCTCGGTTTTCCCTTTTGGGCGCTCTCGTTTTCTGTGAGAATTTGGTAAAGAAAAAAATAAATATATTATTTACCAGCTTAAGGTCGGTCTGTATGGTGAAATACCGTGACCTCGACCTTAAATACTGACCTCGGCCCAGAGGGCCTCACTCAGTACTTTCAAAACCTCGGTCACAGTATTTCACGATACGGAACTCCCAGCTGGTAAATAACATGTATATCACAATGACCAAATTTCAGAGGAAACTAAATTTCACCGATTTTATGAAATTGAAAGGCCATCTAGCTTTAATAGCAGACCTAACAGTTAGTCCTGTTTAAAATAAAAAATGAAATGGTTGCAATCCAAGTGCAATTAGCATTGATTAGGTCTAACGATAGTTAATACTACTAATAATAATAGTATTACTCATAGTGTTAATCGATAATTAACATTAGTCTGGGATATTAATGCTAGATTAGATATACACTCACTGGTCACTTTAATAGGAACTTGTTCTTGATTCTAAGATTTCTGTTCTTGGCTGCAGGACTGGAACCCAATGTGGTTTTCTCTCTCTGTTGTATGCTGAGATGCTTTTCTGCTCACCACGATTGTAAAGAGTGATTATATGAGTTGCCATATCCTTCCTGGCAGCTCGAACCAATCTGGCCATTTTCCTCTGACCTCTCTTATCAACAAGGCGTTTGTTTCCACCCACAGAACTCTCACTCACTCACTCACTTGATGTTTTTTGTTTTTCGCACCATTCTGTGTAACCTCTAGAGACTGTTGTGTGTGAAAACCCAAGGAGATCAGCAGTTTCTGAAATACTCAAACCAATCCATCTGGCTCAAACCAACACCCATGCCACAGTGAAAGAAAGTCACACTTTTGCCGCTTTTCCACTACCAACGCGGCTGAGCCGTGCTGTGCTGAGTCGGGCTGAGTCGAGCCGAGCGGGGCTGTTGGAGTTGCATTTCGACTACAACCGCGCTGAACCGTGCTGGCTGGAAGTGGGTGGACACATTGGGTGGAGTTAGCGAAAGTTGGTGGACGTCAGGTGATGTCGTTAGGCGGCGCAAACAGTGACATCAGTGATCTTTTAAGCGGTAGTCTCACAACCCGGAGAGTAAACAATAAACATGGAGGACATGGAGTCGTTAGTGTTGCTGGTCTTGGTGCTGTGGCTTGTTGTCACCGACAACGCCAACAGATACTGGCAAGAGCGTATAGATGAGGCGAGGCGCATAAGGCTTCATAATTCGTAATTCTCCTTCTTCCGGGTTTACGGTGTTTACAGATCCCAGCGTGCTCGCGGGGCGTGTGAGGACACTCCTCCTCACCAATCAGTGCACAGGGGAGTGTCTCCTCACGCCCCTAGCCTCACTCAGCTCGGTTTGGCTCGCTTCAGCCCCACTCCAAAACGGTGCGAGTTTTGGGTGCTAAGCAGGGCTGAAGCGAGCTGAGTCGTGCTGTTTTTAGATAGTCGAAACGCGAGCCGTGTCGGGCTGAAGTGAGCTGAAGTGAGCTGAAAAAGGGTAGTGGAAAAGGGCCATTTGAGATCACAATTTTTCCTGTTCTGATGTTTGAAGATTGTGAACATTAACTGAACCTCTTGATTTGTATCTGCACAATTTGATGCATTGTGCTGCTGTCAAGGGACTGGCAGATTAGAGAACTGCGTAAAACAGCAGGTGGCTGTATGGGTGTTCCTAATAAAGTGACTGGTGAGTGTTGCCTTAACACGTTAACGTTCGTGACTAGATTTTCTATCGCTCTATATACAGGTCCTAACTTTTTGATTGAATTTGTTTAGTTCTCAACTTCTATATCTAGTTACAACCCCGATTCCAAAAAAGTTGGGACAAAGTACAAATTGTAAAGAAAAACGGAATGCAATGATGTGGAAGTTTCAAAATTCCATATTTTATTCAGAATAGAACATAGATGACATATCAAATGTTTAACCCTCATCCTACCATGCTATTTTACACCTTAATCTTACCATGTGGGGTCCGTTTGGACCCCAATACTTTTCTTTAAAATTAAAGCTTATAAAGACAAAATCACCAGATAAGTTTTGTTCAGAACATCTTGTATTAATAACAGCAATACACTAAAGGGCCCAAGGCATAAAGAACACACTTAACCTTCATCCTACCAGCCAATTTTACATACACAAACTACCAGGCGGGGTCCGTATGGACCCCAGGAGGGAATACCTTGAAATCAATGCAGTAAGAACCAATTCAGTGCAGCAAACAGACATAACTTTATTGAAGAACAAAATCCACTATGGCTGAATATCAATGATGTATTATAAATGCAATAACATTGCAATAATATTGCAATAACTAGCATACATGTAGCAAATTATAGCGCCACAAAAAAAATTGGCATTATATACATGATTTTTGCAGCTCATGCAGCTGTAAAACATTCTGGATTACAACTTAGGTCTTTTCTTACAGAATTTAAAACAAAAAAAGTAATTGTAAAATAATTTAGGGCTTTTGTTTTGCAGCCTGTGCTTATTGCAGCAGTGGGGTCCACACGGACCCCAAGAAGGAATGCCTTGGTAGTTTCATTATGGAACATAAAAGAAGTTAACTTTCAGTGTGCTATTCAATTATAAAATGAAAGACAGATAAACTTTACTCTGGGGTCCGGTTGGACCCCAGTAACAAATTAATTATACCTTCACAATGCAAAAAGCTGATCTTCCGGTGCTTTAGTGTTTTAATTAAGACATAAATTCCGACAAATTCATAAAACGGTGAGGCAGTATGTAAAATATTTTTAAAATGGCAAACAAACATATAGGTGCGGGGTCCAGATGGATCCCACTTGGTAGGATGAAGGTTAAACTGAGAAAATGTATCATTTAAAGAGAAAAATTAGGTGATTTTAAATTTCATGACAGCAACACATCTCAAAAAAGTTGGAGCAAGGCCATGTTTACCACTGTGAGACATCCCCTTTTCTCTTTACAACAGTCTGTAAATGTCTGGGGACTGAGGAGACAAGTTGCTCAAGTTTAGGGATAGGAATGTTAACCCATTCTTGTCTAATGTAGGATTCTAGTTGCTCAACTGTCTTAGGTCTTTTTTGTCGTATCTTCCGTTTTATGATGCGCCAAATGTTTTCTATGGGTGAAAGATCTGGACTGCAGGCTGGCCAGTTCAGTACCCGGACCCTTCTTCTACGCAGCCATGATGCTGTAATTGATGCAGTATGTGGTTTGGCATTGTCATGTTGGAAAATGCAAGGTCTTCCCTGAAAGAGACGTCGTCTATATGGGAGCATATGTTGCTCTAGAACCTGGATATACCTTTCAGCATTGATGGTGTCTTTCCAGATGTGTAAGCTGCCCATGCCACACGCACTAAAGCAACCCCATACCATCAGAGATGCAGGCTTCTGAACTGAGCGCTGATAACAACTTGGGTCGTCCTTCTCCTCTTTAGTCCGAATGACACGGCGTCCCTGATTTCCATAAAGAACTTCAAATTTTGATTCGTCTGACCACAGAACAGTTTTCCACTTTGCCACAGTCCATTTTAAATGAGCCTTGGCCCAGAGAAGACGTCTGCGCTTCTGGATCATGTTTAGATACGGCTTCTTCTTTGAACTATAGAGTTTTAGCTGGCAACGGCGGATGGCACGGTGAATTGTGTTCACAGATAATGTTCTCTGGAAATATTCCTGAGCCCATTTTGTGATTTCCAATACAGAAGCATGTGTGTATGTGATGCAGTGCCGTCTAAGGGCCCGAAGATCACGGGCACCCAGTATGGTTTTCCGGCCTTGACTCTTAAGCACAGAGATTCTTCCAGATTCTCTGAATCTTTTGATGATATTATGCACTGTAGATGATGATATGTTCAAACTCTTTGCAATTTTACACTGTCGAACTCCTTTCTGATATTGCTCCACTATTTGTCGGCGCAGAATTAGGGGGATTGGTGATCCTCTTCCCATCTTTACTTCTGAGAGCCGCTGCCACTCCAAGATGCTCTTTTTATACCCAGTCATGTTAATGACCAATTGCCAATTGACCTAATGAGTTGCAATTTGGTCCTCCAGCTGTTCCTTTTTTGTACCTTTAACTTTTCCAGCCTCTTATTGCCCCTGTCCCAACTTTTTTGAGATGTGTTGCTGTCATGAAATTTCAAATGAGGCAATATTTGGCATGAAATTTCAAAATGTCTCACTTTCGACATTTGATATGTTGTGTATGTTCTATTGTGAATCCAATATCAGTTTTTGAGATTTGTAAATTATTGCATTCCGTTTTAATTTACAATTTGTACTTTGTCCCAACTTTTTTGGAATCGGGGTTGTACGTCCTAGCAGAGATATTAAGTGCTCTTTAACTCTTTTAACCAATTCTTTTCTCCTTTTCGCGTTTGTAGGCATCACTGTTTTTTAGACTCAGGTTTACGTTGCCTCACTAACTCATTATTGTAATAAGACAACATGGTCAACAGAGCATGACTATGACCTACGCTAATAGTGTTATGATTGGTCAGCATGCGTTACTTTCACTGGAAGTCAGCAGCACTCATTAGTACTCGCGAGGGCACTTGGAAAGTTCTGGAAAATTATAAGCAGAGCACATATAAATTTGGGCATGATGTTGATATTTGAGGGCAAGGGCGTAAAGTGTGGAGGGCAGGGTGTGGCACCTTGGTAAAATAAACTGGTTGGAGCACTTTCATTTTGTTGTATTTAAGCCAGCTTTTACAGTTTTTGATATACGTTTACAAGCATTGTCTTGCTGAAAGAGCCACCTTCAGCCAACTTATATTTTCTAGGTGGTTCATAAGTATTTCTGCGTAACCCTGTTCCTCATGATACCATCTGTTTTCTAAAGTGAGCCAGTTTCTTTTCCAGCAAAACTTGGGGGTGGCGTGATATTGCCACTCCCATGTTTCACAGTCAGAATGATGTTCTTCTGATTAAAAGTCTAGCCCTTTTCCCTCCTTACATACTGCTAATCATTATAGCTGAACAGTTCAATCTCTGACTAGAGAACATTGCTCCAAAAGGCTGGTGATCAATCGCAAACTTCAGTCTGGCTTTGTTATTCCGGTCTTAAAATCTTCCTTTATTATAGACTTTCAGGCCATGGCAATGTAAGACATTCTTAATGGTTGATGTAGGCCTTTTGGTACCTGATGCCTCCATCTCCTTGATATTTATACCCCCGCTCCAAAGGAGGGGAGTATACTGTTGTTTTTTGGTTTTTTACCTCTGTCTATCCATCCATATCTCCGTCCATCCGAAACACCCTTTTTCTCAGCAACCACAAATCATAGCCACTTGGTACTGGGTACCAAACTTCAGCTTGGGGTTCCATACCGTGTATACCGTTTTCAGGTCTGTCGCACATCGACTTCCTGTTTACCAACTGAATGTATTTACGAAACATATAGGATGGATTTACAAAATTTCCATAACACTTTTCTGAGCAACTACAAATCACAAGTGCTTGATATTTGGTACCGAGCTTCAGCTTGGGGTTCTATACCGTGTATACCGTTTTCAGGTCTGTCACGTTTTCAGTTTTAGTATCCTTATATCGCGACTCGTATTGGCAACTAACTGCAATTAAATATTATACTTATCGGCCTATTCGGTTTTTAGCCATGTTGAATTTAGTTCGTTTGGTCCACGGTAGGCGTCGCTTATCCACGCAATCTTCACGAGACTTGTGCGAGACTTCAAAACGTGAAGTGTCAGCCAGGTGTCAGTGCCGCCATTTTGAAAACTGTTTTCCAAACGAAATATTGCCCAAAAGTGACGATTACTGCCTACTTTTTCAAACTTTCCTGATTGCTAACAAAACTTCCAGCTTGATTACGTCAGCATTCGAAAGAGGGCGCATGCGTCTTTTGACAATGTTGGCAGATGTTGGTCACTTTAATTTCTGCTGCTGTACGTTTTACTTCCGTCCTACGATGTCTCGCACAGGTCTCAATGAATCTCGTTTACGGCCATCGCTTTGACATATGGACTGATATATTACAGAGCATATTTCAAACACTCATAACTTGCTATAACAGTGACAAAATAGCAATCAAAAATGCATTCCTATATTTAATAAAATGAGATAAATAGAATTTTGATTAGGGATCGACCGATATGTTTTTTTCAGGGCCGATACCGATACCGATTATTATGGAATTGGGATGCCGATAACCGATATGTGCAACCGATAAATGTAAACATTATAATTCACATGAAATTAAACATAGCACACACTGACACAGACCTTCATATCCATGAAATGTATGTTTAACTGTAAAATTGAACATGAAATTTTGTGCAGGGAGATGCCAGCAGCATGTGTACAATAAAGTCAAACATTAGTTAGAATAAAATGAGAAATAAAATAATAATAAAATAAATATTCACCAATAAAAAAATAAATCACTCCCTACAGCTCACCATTTTCAGTGGAAAATAAATGAAAATACACTCTGGATTCTTTTACACTAAGAACTAAGTAAGACCTTCCAACTTCAAGTAGTTTTTAAATAACAAACCAAGTGTAGGGAGCTGCCTGCAGCATTTTTTAAAAAGTAAAATCAAACATACAGTAAAGTAGGCTATCACTCCCTATTAGGAGCGGCTGCTCCTTTAAGAGTATATCGCTTTCCGAATCAGAAGCGCTAGCGAGGAGAATCGCTTGCGCAAGAATTATAAATACTAGTCACACCTGGCTTGTTTAAATGTTAAAACAGCGCTTTATAAAGTTACCTAACATATACAAGTGCAATGCGCTTTCTGAGCACGAGTCACGTCATGAAGTTTACTCATCACCATAACAAATAGCCAGTAGGCTTGCGCTAGCCTACAGAACACAAACACTATGTTTTATTTCATCTTCCCTTGACCACCTCTCTGTATGGCTGTCATTCTACTGTTCGAGTAGAACTACTGACACATTCACAACGTTTCCAGACGGGGATTTAAAAATGACTGCAGCCTACGTTATGCTGGGGACTGCTTACTATGGACGTTACATGTACAGTTTCAGCCAGACTAGTTGGTTGTAGGCTAATTCAAGTGCTTCCTTCCGTAAGCTAAGTTTGCCTGGCTACACAGATGCAAATGGACAATTTTAACGAGTAGTAGATGAAGAATGTAAACATATAATGATGTTGTGCTTTTGCAACTTGTGTGTTTGTGACTTATTGCGGCAAAAGCAGCGTGTCCTTACCTTGATACGGGCGCCTTGAAACAGTTCAGAGTGTTTAGCTGCACGTGTTGATTGGCTATATCTCTTGTGCCAAACAAATCAGATGTTGTGGTGGGCGGGACCGTGTTCTTGAACTCAGAGAGGCAAGTGCAGGAAAGGATGTGCAGTGACAGTCGCGTTAGGAACGAAATGGCTGCAAAAAGGCATGTTATCGGCATATCGGTGGAAATTATGGCCGATACCGATAACCCTAAAAATGCAGAATATCGGCCCGATATATCGGCCAGGCCGATTATCGGTCGACCCCTAATTTTGATAATAAAAAAATTTGCCTTCAGTTCTCCTTTAACTGCATGATGTGATGGTACATTGACAGTACAGGGTATACGTAGACAACCTAATCAAGGACTTACACGGAACAGGTGAACACATCCAGGTAACAAACCAATGACATGACAGTGGAGGAGACAGTCCTCGAACAAAAAAAACAAAACAAGAGAACAGGTTATTTGTCATCAAATAATGGTGCTATATTATTTCACCAATGCGACTACAGCTAATAGTATGTTTTATGTGAACTTTTATATATTATATGCAATACAGAAGTTTTTTTTTAATAAGCTGTATTCACTTTAATGGAATTTGAAATGCATTTTGGCAATAATACAGTGGTATAAGGAAACATCCCAATCCCATCTAGTATAAGTGTATAAGGGGCCAACTTGGTATGTGAAAACCTTTTGACCCACTGGAATTCGGATATAGTAAATTAAAGCTGAAATGCATCATATATACATATCGCCACGATGTTAATTAATAACGGAGCGAATCTTCATACTTAAGAGAATATGGTACTGCGTCAACCTGATTTTTGATGGCTTTTGTGACTGTATGTACGTGTACCACCACAGGGAACCTGATCGTAAGTGCGAGGTGATGTACAGTGCTGTGCAAAACTCTTAGGCACCCTGTTTTTTTTTCTTCATACAAACTTTGTTATAGATTTCTATTTTATAACTTCTACATTATCGAGCCAACAACACAAAAACATTTTAGAGTTCCAAACGTTCGGTTTTTTCCACCATAAAATTAAATGTTCCAGAAAAAAAAGTTTGTACCTGAGTGGCATATTACATAAGAGAGCACTTTTCAGATTAAAAAAGAAGACATAATGAAGGCTGCTGGGTTTTGGTGCAAAATGAAGACGCGACCGTGACAGTCAAAGTGTCTGGAAGAACTGTGGCTGGTTCTGTAAGATGCTCAGTAAAACCTACAGCTCATTTCCGCATAAAACTGCACTAAGGGCCCGGTCCCACAACGCTGATAACTATAACTATACCTATAACTCCAACTCTGACTATACCTCTGCCTGAATTTAGTTCCAGTCTGGAGCAGAAACACCACAACTATAATCCCGACTATAATATCGCTTGGTCCTGACACTCAGGGAAATAAATGCATGCAACTTAGGAATAGTTATGGAAGTTTTCTCCAAGTAGTAGCACATTATTCCGGGTCGTACTGTACAGCTTGGACTCCAAAACAACCCATGTACACACTCCGGTGGTTGATATAATACGGATAGGTCACGGACTACGGAAATATAATGTTTTTTAAAAACGATACAAAATACGGCATGGTTACGGATTTTACTACGGATGCTAATAATTTACGGATTGGTCACGGACGTTTCAGTATATTACAGATTGGTTACCGATTTCATAAGGATGATGCATCACGGTTAAAAAATGAAGAAGTCTGGGGGTGTTGTGGATAAGGCGCCATACCATAAATCTGGGGACCCAGGTTTGATTCCGACCCGAGGTCATTTCCCGATCCCTCCCCATCTCTCTCCCCTGCTCATTTCCTGTCTCTACACTGTCCTATCCAATAAGGATGAAAAAAGCCCAAAAAAATATTAAAAAAAAAAAAATGAAGTCTAAAACAATTAAATGTTTGGACTGCTGAAGGTCATAATTAAAGTGTCTTCTCTGCATTTATGTGTTTACTTTATTCATTTACTATTGATATTTCACGGAAAATAATCAAATATCCGTGAATAAAAGATCCGTGCTTTGGTTTTGTTCCCTTGAATCCATATTCCGTCATTTCATGATGCAACAAGGATGTACAAAGATCTCATCTCATTATCTCTAGCCGCTTTATCCTGTTCTACAGGGTCGCAGGCAAGCTGGAGCCTATCCCAGCTGACTACGGGCGAAAGGCGGGGTACACCCTGGACAAGTCACCAGGTCATCACAGGGCTGACACATAGACAACCATTCACACCTACGGTCAATTTAGAGTCACCAGTTAACCTAACCTGCATCTTCTTTGGACTGTGGGGGAAACCAGAGCACCCAGAGGAAACCCACACGGGGAGAACATGCAAACTCCACACAGAAAGGCCCTCGCTGGCCACGGGGCTCGAACCCGGACCTTCTTGCTGTGAGGCGACAGCGCTAACCACTACACCACCATGCCACCCATGTACAAAGATGTTCAGGAAATATAGCACGTTCTCAGACAACGTCACATGTAAACTATTACCTGATTGCTTAGATGTTTTATCGGATCAGGTCCAGACCCGGAAAAATGGCTCCAGAAGCAAGCTCACCGATACGGATAAACCCAGGCCTGGGCTATAGGGATCGTTATCGGTCTGGCATGAGCACCGACCACATAAACTTTAGGGGGCTGATTTATTTATAGTTATTATTATTGTTATAAGCCCTGTGATGACCTGGCAACTTGTCCAGGGTGTACCCCGCCTTTTGCCCCTAGTCAGCTGGGATAGGCTCCAGCTTGCCTGCGACCCTGTAGAACAGGATAAAGCGGCTAGAAATAATGAGATGAGATGAGATTATTGTTATAATTATAGTTATCAGTCTTGTAGGACCGGGCCTTAATTGTACCTGCAAGTACTTTTTTTTTTTTTTAAAGCAAAGGGTCGTCTCACACCAAATATTGACTTTGGTTCATTTATTATGGCTTATTGATTACTGTTTATAGTATGTTTTTAATGTTAAAATTTTATTTTGTTATTTTTTTAAGCCATATTTGTTCTACAGCAATCCTTTGTGCCTAAGACTTTTGCACAGTACTATATCTCATAAACACTTGACCACCAGGCAACAAAATTTATATCATTATTTACGTAAGACAGATGTTTTTTTTTCCAGTGCTTGTTTTTAATTTGCTTTCTTTAAAAATAATGTTGGGTTATTTACTCACACATTTTACGCTGTAATATTATTATTCTATTCAGGTTGATTGTGTGCCCTTGCAAATATTTTGCGCATACACTCATCTGCTTTTAGGCACTGCCGAAATATGTATATTATTACAGAATATTTATGTTCTTTTGTTTTTCTAAGGAAAAGCGATTTGATTCGTATTCGCTGTGTTTTTAAATTTAGACAGTACCAAAGCTCTTTTGCGTTCTACCTAAAGGCGTGAATATTCTGTCCATATTTCAGTTTACCATCTTCTATTAATCGGCTTTTCCTTCTGCACATGTGATGCTTGTGAAGCTTGAAAATGTTTGCATTTATACCAACTGTACTGTTTACTGTCGTTGCAGTTAGTGTGAGAAAATGTAGCCTAACCTGCTGAACCACTTTTCAGGGGATATTTCAGTCGCAACCTTTGGAACTGGTGAGGACCGTGCGAGATATTCTGAGGAAAGAGAGACACCTGCTTCGACAGGTAGGCCAATCCTCTTTCTCCCAGCCAAGACTGACTAGTTCACACTAAAGCCTAGATCAGATGTGTGTTGGTTAAATGTCAGACGAGAGACATCTCATCGCAGATATTTGCAACTTTTCAGCCTTTGCAGGTCTTTCCACAAATGCCTGCACCAGTAAATGGTACCCCACGGCACCCCAGAGAAGCCAGCAGCCATGACGTGGACAGCCTGGTGCTAAAGGTGTTGGAGATTCAGAGCTGCCGTCAGCAGATTCACCAGCTCCAGGAAGAACTCAACTGGGAGAAGCAAGAAGCAGAGCCCATGCAGGGTACATGAGTTCTTATGGACTTTTAATTTGCTTTTAGTTCATGGTTGTGCGTTAAGAGCTTTATTAGTTGAGCGTATTGACCAGTTGAGCGTATTGACCAGTTGAGCGTATTGACCAGTTGAGCGTATTGCATTTTCAGACAGTGAGGCAAGTCACAGAGTTGCCAACAACGAAAGTCGCTATATGAGAAAAATAGGGCTGTAACGATACACCCAACTCACGATTCGATTCGTATCGCGATTTTTGACCCACGATTCGATACGCCCACGATTTTTTTTAAAATGTTTTTTTAAAGTAGTAAATTTGACTTATTAACATTTACTTACTTACATTAACTATTTAATAACAAATAATTCAGACCACTGCAGAGAATGAGTAATATGTATGCAAAAATGAACAAATGTATATCCAAAGATTGTTTTATTTCTCAAAATAATACTGTTGAGCCGGAAGCTCTGTTTTTTTCGGTTCTGAAAAAGTCATTTTTCCAAATCGTGTAAATCCGTTAAGATTTTTTTTTTTTGGGGGGGGGGGTGGCTCTCTCACTGTCTCACTCTCATAGGGCCAATGATTTTCTGTGATCGCGGAAAACAGATGGAAATTACGGAATTTTTATGGTGAAACATTGCTCGCGTGTCAAAATGTAACTGCCGCAGAAGGCTTCTGCCCAAGCAGACATGCCTTCAGTGTTGCCAGATATTGCTAACGTTTTCCACCCCAAAATATGTTCAAAACCAGCCAAAAAGCACCTAAACCTGCCCAATCTGGCAACACTGCATGCCTTTCCGGTCAAGTGATTGGCTTGTGGCACACCTAGCCAGCCAATGAGCTGCTTGTTTACAGATTCGCTCCCCGCGTCGCAACCAGAATGGCGACCGCTTAAAAGAAATGAATGCTCTGCCAGTGGCGAGTGTGGACGTTGCGTGACTCGCAGAAGATTGTCGCAGGTCGGCGAAAAAACGACTTACTAATAGATATAAAAAATAAAAGTAATTTAAGTAAGTTTAAAATGTAATTTAAATAAAAAGTAAAGTATTCATAAATTGAAGTTTGGAAGCGCCTCTGTTTTTGGGCTGAGGAGAAGTTTGAAAGGGTGTACCGCGATTCTGCCTTCTTGTATCGCGATACGGATCGTGGCTCTGCGTATCACGATTTCGATTTCGATACGCATATCGTTACAGCCCTAGAGAAAAACTATATTTAGCTCACCGGCCGTAGGGCGATGAGTTATTGCCATCACACGGCGTCCGATGTCTGTCCGTCCGTCTGTCCATTCGTCCATCCATGATTCACAAAAATCGCTACTCCTCCCTGAGTTTTTACTGGATTTTGATTGTGATTGTTTAGTCTGGAAGATCTAATCAGTCTGCACCAAAGTTACTCGCTGGTTTTGTGGTTTCTCATGAACAAGTTGTAAATTAAACTGGCGAACCAACTTTGAGGAAAACCGCTCCTCCTCCCTGAGTTTTCACTGGATTGTGATTCAGATTGTTTTGTTTGGAAGCTCTAATTGTTCTCATGAAGAGCAACTGGGTTAATTATAAATGAGTCTGGTTTCTCAAGGTACAGCCGTGTGAGCTACTGCGTCGCTGATGCTCTGGTTTTTGCTGATGTAGCTAAAGCAGTGTTCAGACTGAACGTGAATAAAAATGAGCCCTGTCAAAAATCCAATCCATGAAGGACGCAAGATGTGAAAGAGGCATAAGCGAGAACATTATCGAAGTGAACTTTGTGTTATGAATCCTTCAGCTTTGGTCTTGTTAGCCAAAAGAAAACAAAAGAGCTTTGTCGCCAAAATGCACTGTGTCGCCATGAAATATTTTCTCTCAATATGTATTGTATACATGCTGTATACAGGTTTTCTTGTGCACTTGCAGTTTTGTAACAGTTGTATAAAATAAGCTTATGGATGCAGCCATGGCCTGAAGGTTAGAGAAGTTAGTCTGGCTAACGCGACAAAGCTCTACGAGCTATTGGTCTGGCCAAGATATTAAGCCCAACCGTTTCCCAGAGCCCGTGGTTGACCCGCCTCCCTGAAATGCCTCAGTTTGCTACTGGTCGAAGCCAGAAAAGGCTGTGACAAAGCTTAAACCAATCACATAACTCTTTCCTCTGACGTATGCGACGCGACGGGGCTAACTGGTAGATTAAACTCTTACCGAAGCCGGTCGGGAGCAAGACGAAAACGTCCTTCCTTTCAATAAATACCTCCAGGGCTGCTCTTTGCTCCGTTTTCAATGAGAACTTCCCGTTGAATGCTTTCAATACAGCATCTATGCGGAATAGATGCGGAAGCGTGAATGAAGCGCTTCCGGCATAGATTCTGTAAACAATCTATGGCTTCCGGTCGCAGTTCTACTACGTCAGTGCCTTGAAGACGCCTCTACCCAGGGCCGTTGGAGATGCTCAAAGTTGATTGGTTCCCGATTTTTCGGGAGCTTGGAAGAGCTGTAGATAGCTTGCCTGGCCAGACTAAGCTCGCAACAGGCCCTCGTGTTGCGTCACGCTTAGGATGGGCGGGCCCAGGCTATAGAGAAGTAGCTGTGGGCCCAAAGGGTTGCTGGTTTGATTCCCTGGACCAGCAGGAATAGCTGAAGTGCCTTTGGGCAAGGCACCTAACCCCCAACTGCTCTCCAGGCTGTACGTCGATATGGAAAAATGTGAGGAGAGTTGAGTGAATGAACAGCACTCCCTCTGTATCATGGCTGAAGTTCCCTTGAGCAAGGCACCTAACCCCCAATTGCTCCCTGGGTGCTCTAGCATAGCCACCCACTGCTCTGGGTGTGTGGGTGTGTGCGTGCGCGCTCGTGCTCATTTGCTTTTTTACTTGTGTGTGCATGTGTTCAGATGGGTTAAATGCAGAGGAGTAATTTTGCTGTGCTTGACTGTGCATCAGGGCTTTACATTAGCACCCGCCCACCTGCCAAATGCGGGTAAAATTCGGCTTTGGCGGGTAATGACTTTAGTCCCACTAGCCACTTTGGCGGGTGGTTTATTCTGTGGTATGACAATATATTTTAATTGTAGTTTTCTCTGAAGGCATCTGATATAATAAACGCATTGCAATGTAATATTACACGCCTACAACTCCCATGAGCACCTGCATAAACATTCTGACAACATGTTAGAATTGTTTAGAACAGGGGTTTTCAAAGTGTGGGAGAGTCAGCCCCCTCTCGGAGAGCAAATAAACAACAGCCCCCCCCCCCCCCCCAATTTTTGTTGTTGCTATACTTAATGTTCCATTCGTATTTTTAAAAAATGGTTGTTGTACACATTTTTATTTTTTTCTTTTTCACATTTTAAACATCTGTGCTTTTTAAAACATCTTTTTTTTTACACATTTTAAACATCTCATAGCATCGTTAGCTAGCACCTCTTGGCAGACAACACACTGTGGCAGTGGAGCATCTTCAGATCCAGTCCATGAAAATCCAAACTTTAAATAATCGTGGTCATACTTCCTTCTTTTTTCAGTCCCCCCAGGATTCTGCGAGCCTTTTGTGTGATTGTTGCGGGCTAAAACGTCTGTTGCGGGGGTTTTCCAAAAAAATTGCGATGAAAGTTGCAGTGTTTAGGTTTTTGTTGCGATTACATTGCGGGAGGAAGTGAAAGTTGCGAGAAATTGTTGCGATTTTCTCTTTTTGTGATTAAAATTGAGTGATATGTTAAATATTAAGTTATTACTGAAAAACTATTGATTAAAAAACAAAGACACTGAGAAATGGTCCTATAAACAACTTTACCAATACAAAAGATTACCAGGACTACAAAAATGCAGAAAAATAGGCTTTACTTATCCAAATGCACCTGTTGG
Source organism: Neoarius graeffei (assembly GCF_027579695.1). Lineage (NCBI taxonomy): Eukaryota > Metazoa > Chordata > Actinopteri > Siluriformes > Ariidae > Neoarius > Neoarius graeffei. The sequence goes on along the minus strand of NC_083581.1, from coordinate 69,831,684 downwards.
TTCAAAAGTTAAAGTGCAGAGAACCTCACAGCACAACATGAAGTTACCTTAAAATATAATATAAATGCCTCAGCTTTCATGTAAGAAAAAAAAAACTATTAATACTAGTACTGTGTGCAGGCAGTCTCTCCTGAAGACTAAATTAAACAATAATTTTAAACTAATAAAATAAATGGCTCAGGCTTCATAGAAGAAAAAAAAACAATTTGAACAGAATCTCACAGTATGATGCTGAAGCTGCCTAAACAATGGAAAATAAAATACCATTTTAGCAAAAATGTTGGCATCCATTAATTTCTTGTATTAAGTAAAAAAAAAATAATAAAGTGCACACAGTGCTTCACTGTAAACATCACACACTTTCAGTAACAGAATTTAAGCCTATATAAACACTGACTCGCACATCATGCAATGTTGCCAGATACTGCTGACGTTTTCCAGTCCAAAATATGTTCAAAACCCGCCAAAATGCACTTAAAACTAATCTGGCAACACTGCACGCATGCTGCTTCTCTTGAACGTAAACACGGAAGTAAGGCGGAAGGTAGTTTGTCGACGTCACCTCAAGACGACGCCAACGATTGGTCAAATTTGTGGGAAAGTTGCGATGATTGGATATAATTGTAACACCGCCCTGAATTCGCGGGGATTGGTTGAATTTGCGCTGAAGTTGCAAATCGCAACATCCTGGAGGCTCTGGGGTTTTTTGCTTGGCCCAAACTCTGTCTCCTCACTCACTGTAGCTTTAGGTACTAAAAATCAATCCATTTTGTCTCTGGTAAAGGCTCCTCACGTTGCACCCCCCCGAAGAACTCTGGCGCCCCCCAGGGGGGGCGCGCCCCACACTTTGAAAAGCCCTGGTTTAGAACATCTCAGATAAAATCAATGATACGGTAACCTGCGGTTAATGAACGGAGCAACAAAGTTGCTGACGAGTGACAAGCGCACTATGTGGCGGCATAGAGCTGGAGTTTCAAACCCTGCTGCTTGGGGAAAAAAGGGGCAGAGATGAGCAGGGCCGGAGCAGCATTTTAAAATCACAGAGGTCCGTGATGCGCAAAGCGCGCGCCGAAAATTTTTTGACATATTTAAATGAGAGAGGTGAATTACACGCCAGACGAGATCTCATTTCATCTCATTATCTCTCGCCGCTTTATCCTGTTCTACAGGGTCGCAGGCAAGCTGGAGCCTATCCCAGCTGACTACGGGCGAAAGGCGGGGTACACCCTGGACAAGTCGCCAGGTCATCACAGGGCTGACACATAGACACAGACAACCATTCACACTCACATTCACACCTACGCTCAATTTAGAGTCACCAGTTAACCTAACCTGCATGTCTTTGGACTGTGGGGGAAACCGGAGCACCCGGAGGAAACCCACGCGGATACGGGGAGAACATGCAAACTCCACACAGAAAGGCCCTCGTCGGCCACGGGGCTCGAACCCGGACCTTCTTGCTGTGAGGCGACAGCGCTAACCACTACACCACCGTGCCGCCCAGATTGGCTAGTTCATAGCAAAATCAAAAATACCATGTACTGCGAAGACTGTAGAAAGTATGGCAAAGACAGGCACCAGTAATTTTAAACTCGAAACTATAAAGGACCACGAAAAGTCGGTACTATAACATCAAAACAGGCGGAGACGGCTGGTTCACTACAGGACAGCATTGCTTTCCAGTCCCTGGCTGTCATGAAGTCGGCTGAGCTGGAGAGGATGGAGCTGCTGTTTAGAAACGTTCACGCGATTGGAAAGAAGTTGATCTCGCCCCAGCTATCAACTTATGGCCTGCTGGAAGCCTCAGGTCACGAAGACCATTTTTCATGGACCATTCAGACTCATCTGATGATGAATGTAATAAGGACATTTAATGTCTCTCTCTACACATGTTCACACACACACACACACACACACTATTAATAATACATAATACACATAATAATACTTGATAATACACAATACTTGCATATCAAAACATCAAATGTTTTTCAGTGATAAATGTTTTGAATTGGACTTTTAATATTAGAATCAGTTCAGTTGTACTGAATGTTATTTTTCATATTATACGATATTTCATATTGTAAGGGGCTTGAATTTGAGTTCAATAAACAGAATACTCTGTTTATATTTTCATCTGAATTGGTTCCATGTTTTCATATAGGGAGCTACCTTAACAGCACTGAATACTTGAGTGCTACTGTAGAGATACATTACACGCTGCCATTCATAATTAAATCTAGATCTTCCGAACTTTAACGTCTCATGGTGAAAAAAAACCTGCCATTTCCTGGCAACAGAATTGTGGCTAGTGAAAAGGCTGAATGGCTAGTGACTCGGGAAAACCACTAGCCACAGTGGCCGGTGAGCAAAAAAGTTAATGTAAAGCCCTGCTGTGCATGTGACAAAAATAAAGGCTTCTTATTCTTAAATGCTTCGCTTAAAAAGCAGAACATGTCTGCATGGGGAAGTCATGTCCTAAAGGTTAGAGGAGCAGCTTTGGGACCAAAAGGTTGCCGGTTTAATTCCCTGGACCAGCAGGAATGGCTGAAGTGCCCTTGATCAAGGCACCTAACTCTCGACTGCTCTGGGTATGTTGTATGTCGCTCTGGATAAGAGAATCTGCTAAATGCCTGTAATGTAATGCATATACTGTATAAGTCTAGCTTTTCTGTCTGCCTGCTAGAAACATCTTGTTGTTCGAGCAGTGCTGGTGCCTCTAAACCACAGACCCAACATAGGACAGTGGGCTCTTAGCAAGCTAATTACTTACACACACTTCCTCACGGAAACCATCATATACCACAATATCTGACCTGAAATAGATCGAAGCATGTCGTTCATGTCATTTGCAGCAAGCACACTGTTATTATAAGTGTTCTCTCATTAAAGGAGAACTGAAGACAATTTTTTTTATCATCAACATTCTATTTCTCTCATTTTATTAAATATAGGAATGCATTTTTGATCGCTATTTTGTCGCTGCTATAGCAAGTTATGAGTGTTTGAAATATGCTATGTAATATATCAGTCCAGATATCAAAGCAATGGCCGTAAACGAGATTCGTTGAGACCTCATGTTTTTTGTTTTTTTTTAATAGTTTATGCTTCAGTGTGGTGTGTAATATTTATTGTAGCATGCTTAAAAGTTGGAATAGAAAGTTGTATCAGCAGCAAGGATATCAGCAAGACACTCGAATCAGAGGAATTTTTTCAGATATATACATATTCCAACAAAGCAAAGCCATGTTATTATTGCTAAAAGAGCAGATGCTACTTCCTTAACCCTCTAAAGTCAACATAGTCAAAAATACCTGAACATAGTTTGATATTTTTGCCAATTCTAAGCTTATTCTTTCAGTCAGAACCAAGTATTATTGTATCCACATTCACTGGATATGAGCAATCGCGCACTCTGATTGGCTACTCTACTACTAGGATATCAGCTCGTATGCCATGAGTAGAGAAAAACAAAATGGTGGAGCGTGTTGCTGAACCAACTGAGGACGAAATAAAAACTACTTGAAAACAAAAATCCCCAAAAATAAAATAATAAAAAAGCAGCAAAATATGGAATAAAAGTATTTGATGGTAAGAACGTATCTTTTTTTTAAGTTTTCAAGAATTATTATTATAGCTTTTTTTATCCCCCACTGGCTGAAAGGCCCGAAGGGGGATTATGTCGTGGCGATTTCTGTCCGTCCGTCCCGGGAAGGGTGCTCACCTTCTGAAATCAACTCCTCTCACAATTTTTGGAGGAATTTCACGAAACTTGACAGGATTCTTTGTTATATGTTGGTAATACGCATACTGTAATTCCGTTCCGTTCTGTCACATTTTATCAGTTACAGCCCTTGATTAACAAAATTATACTTTGACAATTTCATGAGAGTGTGTTTTCCTTCTGAAATCAACTCCTCTCATAATTTTTGGAGGAATGTCACCAAACTTGGTAAAAGGCCTTGTTATATGACCGTAATATTCATATTGCTATTTTGTTCAATTCAGTCGCATTTTACCAGAGTTACAGCCCTTGATTAACAACCTCGTACTTTCACAATTTCATGAAGGTGTGCTCGCCTTCTGACATCAACTCTTCTCACAATTTTTGAACGAATTTCTCAAAGCTTGGCAAAATGCCTTGTTATATGACGGTAATACGCATATAGTGATTTAATTTCATCTGTGAAAATTTTACCAGAGTTTTGACCCTTGATTAAATAACTTGTACTTTGACAGTTTCATGAGGCTGTACGTTCTTCTGAAATCAACTCCTCTCACAATTTGTGGAGGAATTTCACCAAACTTGCCAAAAAGCTTTGTTATATGACAGTTATACGCATGAAATTTCATTTAATTTGGGCAAATTTTGCCAGAGTTATGCCCTTGATTATTAACAAACTTGTACTTGAGCAATTTCATCAAAGTGTGCTCGCTTTCTGAAATCAACTTCCCTCACAATTTTTATCCCCCGCTGGCTGAAAGGCCCGAAGGGGCATTATGTCGTGGCGATGTCCATCCATCCCAGGAAGGGTACTCACCTTCTGAAATCAACTCCTCTCACAGTTTTTGGAGGAATTTCACAAAACTTGGCAAGATTCTTTGTTATATGTCAGTAATACGCAAATTGTAATTTCGTTCAATTCAGTCGCATTTTACCAGAGTTATGGCATCGTTGCCAGCGGAGGATATTGTGCTCTCAGAGCACTCTTGTCACAAATTGCTCCTGTCATTTCACTGGTTGGGCGGCACAGTGGTGTAGTGGTTAGTGCTGTCGCCTCACAGCAAGAAGGTCCGGGTTCAAGCCCCGTGGCCAGCGAGGGCCTTTCTGTACAGAGTTTGCATGTTCAGAAGCACTTTATTGCCAGGTATGTTACACACACGAGGAATTTGACTCCAGTTCGACTTAGCTTTCATAGTACAGACAGAAAGAAAGTATAGGAAAAAAACACACACAGAGTCTCACTGCAGTGAACTCCATGGGGAGAATCGCGTTTCTACAGCGACGGCCTTGAAGGCAGTGCTGGCTAGGAGAACCAAGATAAGATTGGAATTTGTTTAGACTTAAGATGGGTCGACGTGTCCTTTTTCGCTTAACCCGCTTGTCCATTCTGGCCACCAAAATGATCCATTTCTCTTTGCAAAGCCATCAACTTCTCCATGATGTTATCAATGTTGTGACTCAAGTTCTGAATAGCTACAGTCTGAGTGCTAACAGCTCTGCCCACCGCCTCAATCATGTCGGGCAGCTTTGTGGGGCTTTGAACAGCTGCCACCATTAACTGATTTCCTTGATACACCAGGGCAATGCCAAGTCCAATCAGCAAAAATCCTGTGATCATGGTTCCGAATAGGTAAATATCCTCAATGTCCTCCACGGAAAGAATCGCCAAGCACACCACATGCCACTTCTCCCAGGCATCCATGGTGTATCCAGCTGCAAACGTTCCGGCAGGACAGGCAGGTTCCCCCGAACTCAAACTTCTAGTCGAGAAGATTGTGTCAATTGCGTGCAGGGCCGGCTCTAGGTCTTTGGCTGCCCTAGGCGAGATTGAGTTTTGGTGCGCCCCCCCCCCCCAAGAAAAAAAACCCTCTAATAACATCTAAATAACACTTTAATCTAATCACTCTATTCTATTACTATTAAACAATGTACGGTGCATGGACAATAAACAAGAAGTCATTTTTATCTTTTTCATTATTGTTATTATTGTTATCATTATTCACATAAAGTGTCACAAAGTAAAATGACCACACAAATTCAATACATATCTCCATATAATGGGCAAAAACTCTTCCGCACCCTGTTCAAAGTGTAGTGCATGGACAATAAACAAGAAATTATTTTTAGTTTCTTTTTTGCTATTAAAAGTTAAGCCATCTCTGAAGAATTAACAAATTAAATGAATAAAAAATTCTACAATTCTAAATTGTGCAAACTTAAGCACGCTGTTAGGACATCAATGGGCTGTATTTTCAAACAAAAGTGCTATTATGGGTACTTTGTTATTGAAGTAACATTACAATGGGACTCATCTGGTCTTCCTAATGGCAAATTAATATCATCAAATGATATTTCTCTTGAGATATCTTGGTTGATGCTCATCAGAGCAAGCCCATTCAGACGTTCTTGACTCATTGTTGACCTTAAGTATGTCTTCAGCAGTTTTAATTTTGAAAATCTTCTTTCAGCAGAAGCTACTGTCACAGGTAGTGTAACAGCAGAGGTAAGGAGCGCGTATTTCTACATCCCCAGCCGCATCAGAGGTGTTGTAAAAAAGGTTTTCAACCTTTCATGAGCCAGGGCGCACTTTTTTCAATGAAAAAATCTCAAGGCACATCACCAATAGAAAATGTTGACTGAAACTAAAACGCTGTTGCCAATATTTACAATATACAGCCATTCTATAATTTTCCACGGTACACTTGGTGATCTCTCACGGCACACTAGTGTTCCGCGGTACTAGAGTTCGGCAGCACAGTGGTTGAAAACACTGTACACCACTGATGCACTTGGTAACATCTCCATTCAATAACTCCATCCCTCCTTTTTGGTGGGGTTTTGGTCGCTCTTGGCGCCCCTGGGCACACTTTGCGCTCTAGGCAATTGCCTAGGTCGCCTATAGCAATCGCCGGCGCTGCAACCCCGCTTTTTTTGACAAATCGCACCCTGACTACATGCTTTGCTGTACAATTAAATTAGGCTAAGACATTATAATGCTGACTCGTTTTCAGAATAGTGGAAGTCATAATTTTTCTCCCCCCGTTTCTGCGCCCCGGATGGACGCAGCGCCCTTAGCATTTGCCTATATTGCCTATGCCACGGGCCGGCTCTGATTGCGTGAAGTGACCAGTTGATCAAATCCATAATTTTGATTCGGAGAACAGTGCAGGAAGGGTCTCTCAGACAAGACGAGTCCGCAGAAGCAAAGCAGGAGAGAGGCTTGTCAGGAAGGGAGAGGCTGAGAGATGAGAGGAAAAAACACCCACACATTTCGCTCCTATCAGGACCGGAATGTGTAGGCATCAAAAAAACCCTCAGCGCAGCATTCCGTGAAGCACGGAGAAGAATTAACACAACAATTACACAAAAACATAGAAAGTACGAGAGAGCAAAGTCCCGTGGCAGCCGTCTGCGGCGCCATCTTGGATGGAAAATATGTTCTCCCCGTGTCCGCGTGGGTTTCCTCCGGGTGCTCCGGTTTCCCCCACAGTCCAAAGACATGCAGGTTAGGTTAACTGGTGACTCTAAATTGACCGTAGGTGTGAATGTGAGTGTGAATGGTTGTCTGTGTCTATGTGTCAGGCCTGTGATGACCTGGCGACTTGTCCAGGGTGTACCCCGCCTTTCGCCCGTAGTCAGCTGGGATAGGCTTCAGCTTGCCTGCGACCCTGTAGAGCAGGATAAAGCGGCGAGAGATAACGAGATTTCGCTGGTTTGTTTACATTATAAAATAAAATAAAATGCTCTGTTTCTCAAAATCCAGTGAATGTGAATAGAATAAAACAGTTATTCCACTCAATCTCATCGTACACGGCTTATAACCAATTTGACGCTACACGTTTTGTCGGCTATCAGCTCATGTATGACTCGATTTCGTGGAATAACTGTTAAATATACATCATATGCGGCACCAAGGGAGGAGACTGGCAGGGGTTTCCTTGGAGTTGCATCGAGCTGCCGATCACCCAGTCTGTCGGATGCCACCTTGTAGTTAGCCCGCCTGGCATAGCCTCCTTCTGCTTTCACAGCTGTTGGGTATTTCAATAAAGTTCACCTCCTCTGCCTGATCCGCCATTGAGGACTTTCACCAGAGCCCCTTTCGCCGTCTCATTTTCAGGGTTCCTGTTGAGCCTTCATGGCTACTGTAGATCCCACCATTCTTCACCCCAACAGACGTTCCCCTACTTGACTCCTATTTTTAGAAAACTCACTGCAGAGAGAGTTATAAAATAAGGGTCTATGACAGTTAGTATTTTATTCCTGTTTACAAAGATTGTGTCCTCAGATTCAGATTAGTAGAAATCTATGCACTTGAATGTGACTTTTCAGTAAAATCAGTTCTGCGTGAACTTTTTTCAAGCACTTTTCTTACATTTACGGAAGAAAGACTCAACAGTGGATAAATAAGTAGGCTTCTAAATACAAATGCGTAAAGGGAAATGAGAGGGCAGTAAGTAAAAATAAATGCACAAGAAGGTTAAATGAAATGGGAGTAAAAATATTTAACTAGTATCCACCTGAATATAAAAGGCAGAACTTTCATTCACTTTAAAAACACAAACCATGAGTTTTGAAAGGTTTTTTTTCTTTACTTGTAATATGATAAATATTTAAGTGTTGGAAATAAGAAATCCAAGAAGTAACCACAGCGTACTTCAGTACAGAGAACAGGTGTCGAAATAGTCGCTGGCACGCTGGATTGTGGCCAACAGCTTTTTTGGAAAAGCCAAAAGAAGTTTTAAGTTGCCAGCCTGTCTGGCCAGTTGTTTTTTTTATCGCGTATATACATGATACATGTATATAGATGACATTTGCTTGCGTAACTTGTCTAGGGTGTACCCCACCTCTCGCCCATAGTCAGCTGGGATAGGCTCCAGCTTGCCTGCGACCCTGTACAGGATAAGTGGCTACAGATAATGGGTGGATTTGCTTGCGTATGTTAACTACATTTATGAATGAGATCGCGACATTGCCAATCACGTTGCATGTATTTATTACCCTGCTTAGTGCATTTCAGTTCCTGTTTTTGTCATCTTGCCCATGATTGGTCACCGTGCATACTGCAAACGGCAGCCCTTGTGTTTCACTACGAAGCTGTTAGCGACAATTCATTTATCTATTTTAAAAATTATTCTTTTTTAATCTTCTGGACAGAAGGTAGACATAGTGCAAAAAGAAGTTTCTGGACAAAATTGTCACAGTGCTGGAGGAAGTTTCTGGAGAGAAGGTGGCGTCACGTGAACAGGCAATAAGTGCAGGAAGAGTTTATTTGAAAGGCTAACAGTTTCAAAATGTGAGGCAAAGAGCAGAACTAGGGACAGGCAATGATCAGGCAAGGCGCAAACAGTATAAACAAATCAAGGCAAAACGTGGTCATGAAAACAGAAAGCAAAGTCGAAACCAGAGTAGCAAAACAGGAATCAAGGCTTCATAACGTCAGATACATGGAACAGATCGTATACTTCACAAAGTCTTTTGCCGTGTCCAAAATCACTCACTCGTTCACTACTCCCTACTCACTGTCTAGGGAATTCTAGATAGAGGACTATATAGTAAGCTCATTGGTAAAATGGAAAAAAAAAAAAAAACACTTTCAGACACTAATCTGCCGTGCTGTTATTTAAATCATTACTGTTGCACAATTAAAACATGCCAGATCAGTCAGCTGGTGGGTTTCACAATAATAAATGCATCTTATACTGAGCATATTTCCCGCATTAATAAATACAAAGCACTTTGTGTCCGCTGCATCGTTCAGTTCTTTTAAATCAAGGCTGAATACTTTCTTCTTTGCTGCTGCCTTCTGTTAAATCAAATTTGAGGCTTTTGATTAATTCCTTGCGCTGCACTCAAACATTTATTCTTGTATTTTATCTGTCTTTTAGCATGACCAAAATGCATGATGGTATATATTGCCTGGTTAGTGACCATTGATTGTACAGTACTTTTTATGATGCACTGTGGGATACTATGAGTCCACGATCTACAGTTGTGGTCAGACGTTTACATACACTGACATGAATGTCATTTTGGATATGAATGTCATGGCATATGTCATGGCTTTCAGTAATTTCTTTGAACTGTTCTTTTTCTGTGGCAGAATGATTGTATAGCATACATCTTTAATTAAATTTTTTTCGACATATGCTCACTTAGATTATTAATTCAGAGGTGCTGAAACTTCCAAAATGTCTCTTACCTTGCCAAGACCGAGGTCTCTTAACTTCCTGTTACTGATCATGATTGACTACAGTTGGTAGCTTCTCTGTGCCTTCATAAAAAGGGTTTGTTTACAACACTCATTGGATTGACCAATACACAGTAAAATGGCAAAGTCCAAGGAACTCAGTGCAGATCTGAGAGAGAGGATCGCAGATATATACAACTCTGGAATGTCTCTTGGAGCCATTTCTAAACAACTGCAAATTCCAAGATCAGTTCAAACAATTGTATCCAAGTTATTGTGAGGGGTAGTCACTTTCCCAAGGTACTTTGCTTCAAGGAAACCCAAATTGTCACCCTCAGCTGAAAGGAAAATTGGTTTGGATGGTCAGGAACAAACTGGGAACCACCATGGCACAGCCCTGCCATGAACTGGAAGCTGATGGATCACTGTCTACAGTTCAGATCACCACTGACTAAGAGGCTGCTATCCAAGAAATAACCCCCTGCTCCAAAATCGACAGGTTCAAGCTTAACTAAAGTTTGAAGCTGACCACACGGACAAATAAAAAGCCTTCTGGAGGATAGCTGTATGGTCAGATGAGACAAAGACTGATTTGTTTGGCCACAATGACCACCATGTAGAGAGGGACACTGTACTAGCTGGTGGTGGTGGTAGTAGCATCATGCTTTGAGGTTGTTTTGCTGCCAGTGGAAGTGGTTCATTGCACAAAGTGGTTCATTGCACAAAGAAGGAGGACTACCTCAGAATTCTTCAGCATAAGAAACTTGAACATGACTTGGGACTTACAACAGAACAATGAACCCAAACACTCATCAGAGCTGGTTGTGGAGGATAAAGCAGGCTAACATTAAGCTTAAAACAAGTCCTGACTTCAACCCTATTGAAAATATATGGACCATGCTTTTAAGTTGAGTCCATGCCAAGAAAAAAAAATTTAACTGAACTCTTCCAATTCTACCATGAAGAGTCGTGAAATATCCAACCAGAATTTTGCCAGAAGCTTGTCCATGGTAAACAAAAATGTTTGATCAAGGTGAATCTTGTGAAGAGACATTTTACCCAAATATTAGGTGTGCTGTATGTATATTTTTGACCCTTTATGTGTAGTTTTGACCCTGTGTTGATTTCAGAAAACCCAAAGAAAATTAAAACTTGTGCACCAAATTCTAGTGTTTTTTTTATTAAAGATGTATGCTGTACAATCATTCTGCCACAGAAAAAGAACAGTTCAAAGAAATTACTGAAAGCCCAAATATTGCCATGACATTCATATCCAAGATGACATTCATGTCACTGTATGTAAACTTCTGACCACAACTGTATATAGGGTGTAATAATTCTCACTGTACAACCCTGATTCCAAAAAAGTTGGGACAAAGTACAAATTGTAAATAAAAATGGAATGCAATAATTTGCAAATCTCAAAAACTGATATTGTATTCACAATAGAACATAGACAACATATCAAATGTCGAAAGTGAGACATTTTGAAATTTCATGCCAAATATTGGCTCATTTGAAATTTCATGACAGCAACACATCTCAAAAAAGTTGGGACAGGGGCAATAAGAGGCTGGAAAAGTTAAAGGTACAAAAAAGGAACAGCTGGAGGACCAAATTGCAACTCATTAGGTCATTTGGCAATAGGTCATTAACATGACTGGGTATAAAAAGAGCATCTTGGAGTGGCAGCGGCTCTCAGAAGTAAAGATGGGAAGAGGATCACCAATCCCCCTAATTCTGCACCGACAAATAGTGGAGATTATCAGAAAGGAGTTCGACAGTGTAAAATTGCAAAGAGTTTGAACATATCATCATCTACAGTGCATAATATCATCAAAAGATTCAGAGAATCTGGAAGAATCTCTGTGCGTAAGGGTCAAGGCCGGAAAACCATACTGGGTGCCTGTGATCTTCGGGCCCTTAGATGTCACTGCATTACATACAGGCATGCTTCTGTATTGGAAATCACAAAATGGGCTCAGGAATATTTCCAGAGGACATTATCTGTGAACATCAGTGCCGCGTTTGACTAAATGTTTCGCACTGTAGAAAAGGTAATGTGAGTGGAGGGCAGCGATTGGGACTGAATGTGCGGATGCTCGCGGTTAGATTTAGAATAGATTCTAATAATTCCAATTCTAGAATTTTAAACTCATAGGTTAACCGACTTTAACCGGCTAATGAGGCTCGGTGGTTGGTCAAGATTTTTTTTAGATTTCGCCATCCCTAGTGCGGCCCCATCTTCGTTAGGGTGAGGTGGGGAGGGTCTGCGGCGGTGGTGATGGTGGACCCTGCCGACGCGAGCAGGTGCCGGAACGCCTGGCGGTCTTCCTGCTGCGCCAGCACCAGGGCTTCAAACCGTTCTTCCTGCTCCTTCTGGAGGGTGACCAGCGCCTGGTGCTGGCTCTGTTGGGCCGTGGCGAGGGCATCCCGGGTTTCGGCACCACTGTTGCAATCGTTTAGGGTGGGTGGAGCACAGAAGCACGGCAGGCCAGAACTGAGTTCTCAAACTCTTTATTATAGCTTTTCAGCTTTAAACTATTCACGCACACACACACACACACACACACACACAAGCCTCCTGGCAGAAGAGAGTCTCCCTCCTCTGCTCTCTCTCTCCTTTTTTATAGGGCGTGGTCACTGGGGAAGACACACAAACACAGGTTAAGTAACATCAGGTGTAGTGATTCTGCCACTTACCTTCCCTGACTCCGCCCTCCGTTCACAGACTGACGCTTGACCACACCCCCGCTGCCACACATAGGTATACCTCAACTATGAGAGACAAAATGAGAAAAAAAAATCCAGAAAATCACATTGTCTGATTTTTAAAGAATTTATTTGCAAATTATGGTGGAAAATAAGTATTTGGTCAATAACAAAAGTTCATCTCAATACTTTGTTATATACCCTTTGTTGGCAATGGCAGAGGTCAAACGTTTTCTGTAAGTCTTCACAAGGTTTTCACACACTGTTGCTGGTATTTTGGCCCATTCCTCCATGCAGATCTCCTCTAGAGCAGTGATGTTTTGGGGCTGTCGCTGGGCAACACGGACTTTCAACTCCCTCCAAAGATTTTCTATGGGGTTGAGATCTGGAGACTGGCTAGGCCACTCCAGGACCTTGAAATGCTTCTTACGAAGCCACTCCTTCGTTGCCCGGGCGGTGTGTTTGGGATCATTGTCATGCTGAAAGACCCAGCCACGTTTCATCTTCAATGCCCTTGCTGATGGAAGGAGGTTTTCACTTAAAATCTCATGATACATGGCCCCATTCATTCTTTCCTTTACACGGATCAGTCGTCCTGGTCCCTTTGCAGAAAAACAGCCCCAAAGCATGATGTTTCCACCCCCATGCTTCACAGTAGGTATGGTGTTCTTTGGATGCAACTCAGCATTCTTTCTCCTCCAAACATGACAAGTCGAGTTTTTACCAAAAAGTTCTATTTTGGTTTCATCTGACCATATGACATTCTCCCAATCCTCTTCTGGATCATCCAAATGCTCTGTAGCAAACTTCAGACGGGCCTGGACGTGTACTGGCTTAAGCAGGGGGACACGTCTGGCACTGCAGAATTTGAGTCCCTGGCGGCGTAGTGTGTTACTGATGGTAGCCTTTGTTACTTTGGTCCCAGTTCTCTGCAGGTCATTCACTAGGTCCCCCCGTGTGGTTCTGGGATTTTTGCTCACCGTTCTTGTGATCATTTTGACCCCACGGGGTGAGATCTTGTATGGAGCCCCAGATCGAGGGAGATTATCAGTGGTCTTGTATGTCTTCCATTTTCTAATAATTGCTCCCACAGTTGATTTCTTCACACCAAGCTGCTTACCTATCGCAGATTCAGTCTTCCCAGCCTGGTGCAGGTCTACAATTTTGTTTCTGGTGTCCTTTGACAGCTCTTTGGTCTTGGCCATAGTGGAGTTTGGAGTGTGACTGTTTGAGGTTGTGGACAGGTGTCTTTTATACTGATAACGAGTTCAAACAGGTGCCATTAATACAGGTAACGAGTGGAGGACAGAGGAGCCTCTTAAAGAAGTTGTTACAGGTCTGTGAGAGCCAGAAATCTTGCTTGTTTGTAGGTGACCAAATACTTATTTTACCGAGGAATTTAACAATTAATTCATTAAAAATCCTACAGTGTGATTTCCTGGATTCTTTCCCCCCATTCTGTCTCTCATAGTTGAAGTGTACCAATGATGAAAATTACAGGCCTCTCTCATCTTTTTAAGTGGGAGAACTTGCACAATTGGTGGCCGACTAAATACTTTTTTGCCCCACTGTAAGTTACCACAATCAGATAGCTAATCGGATCACAATCAGATAATCTATCACAATTAAGTGCAGTCTCTACATAATGTGGCCAAAATGTTCTGTAATATATTCTACTCAGATACTTAATTTAAAAAACTGTACTACAGATTTAAGTACTGTACATCTACTAATTCTAATGTCCTTTAGTTTGGGCACTTTTGGAAAAGTCAGTACATTTGTGTAATAAAAGAACCATAGAATGATGGTGGTGAATTGTGAAATTCTACTTTTTTTTATTTATTATACCAAAATTATCATTAGCACAACTTAATGTTAGCAAATTTTCAGTTAACTTCAGTTTTCTAAAAATGCCAAAATAGCTAAAATAAAGTGATCACTTATATTTCTAGATTTACAGACCTCACTCTGACCCCTCTTTGGTCTGTCCCTGATCTCACGCGAGACAGACTGAAGGGCCACTTGGAATTGGGAAGGGCCAAGAGTTTGCTAAACCAACTCTCCCTTCTGGCCAGTGACAAAAACTGATTTATTTCTACCCCGAGATAGTGGATTTAGTAAAAGTGAAGCAGTAAAAATGAAACAAAACCCAAAATTAAACGCTGTTTGCCGATTACAGCAAGTGCCCTGATGTGAATCGCCGCCGCACATTTAAATTAAAAATAAAACTTTATAACAACAATTTATCAATCTTAACAGTTATGATATTGCTAAAAATTGGCTTACCAGGACGCAACCATTTGCAACAAAACCGGATATCCACCTGTGATGTAACTGGATCGCTAGAACGCCGTTTCCTTTCATAACACAGAGCCATCAAATATAGACTTCTAATTCTAAAAAAAATCCCTGGGCACAACTGCTCTCTCTCTCTCTCTCTCTCTCTCTCTCTCTCTCTCTCTCTCTCTCCGTGTGTGTGATTTCACTGTTTCAGATGGGTTGAATACAGAGAAAGAACTTCACTGTGCTGTAATGTACATGTGACAAATAAAGGCTTCTAATTCTAAAACTAATCAGAAATTTTCTGTAACCATGTTATTTTTACTGGCAGCAAAATATACGAATCCACAGACTTCACTTTTATGGAGTCTGAATCTCACTCGGCTAGGTAACGCATATGCAGTACTGACACAGATACTGGTACACAGTGTATGTTGTCATAGCAGCGTGATTCTTGCCGTCGAAAAAGATCGCCTTTCTCAGTGAATAAAAACAAACAAAAGGATGTCACATCAAAATACAGGGAAAAATTTTGTTTTTTTGGAAAAAAAAAGGACAGAGTAGCCAACGATTGAGTGTTTATATAGACAGCAAAAGGCTCCCAAAGGCACTGTGTGTGAGTATGTGTGTGTGTTCACTGCTTCAGTGATAGGGCTTATTTTTAACCCCAAACTCTTGACATTCGGGCATCTTCAGGGTTGTTTACAACCATTTAGAAGCGATGTATCCTGGGTGCGATTTGCTGGGGGGGACGGTGGGGATCATCCCCCCCTCTGGTTTTTATCTCTGCTGAAAAAAAAATCCTCGGGGACAACCCCGTCAATAAAACAAACAAACCAAAAAAAAAGTTGACATGACAGGCATGTTGTGACACAGTTTTCTATGGTCTACATTGCACTCACTTTCAAAATGACCCGAAGTGGCAGCTTTGATGTTCACGAACGTCCCCAGCAAATAGATACATTGTAGATAATAACAACATCTGTGGAGCGCAGGCTGGACGACAACGGTGTGCTTGCTGCGTGTGCTGCGCTGTGCCCCTTAAGCTGGCCGAAGGATGAAGGCGAGCGCATTCTGTTTGGGGAAGACAAACTTGTCAGAATTCAAAAAACCCTGGCAGCTGAGGTCTCTGACACCGCTCTGCTGCTGAAAGAATTTCGACAGTACAAGTTCAACGGAGTCCAAGGAGAAAATCTCCTCAACTTGCTTTCTGTCATCTCCACGCTTCCCGTGTCAACAGCAGAGTGTGAACGTGGATTTAGCGCCATGAATCACATCCTTACTGATGAGCGCAACAGAATGAATGTATCCACACTGACAGCCTTCTTTTCCTCGCTGTCAATGGGCCAGACGTGCGTTCCTTCCCTGCTGAGAAATTCGCAGAAATGTGGATTAAAGAAGGGCGAAACGCGGCGGATAGCGCACCGACGGGAAAGCAGAAAAGGCCACATGAACTGCGCCATCAGAGCAAACTGTTCATTTAGTATTCATGTATTTTAGTGATTTTCGAGTCACTGTCCATTTAATCCGGAGGGAGAGAAACATCACAGCAACGCGACAAGCAATGCGAACTTTGTTGTGTTAGTGTTCGTGTATTTAGTCGGAGAGATAGGAAGATGAATTTACTATCTCTGGTTTAGTGTTCGTTTTCATTTAGTGTTATTCATTTGATATCATCGGATGTTATTGAGCTGTTAGCCTATTGTTACCTTAATTTTGTGACCTCATCTCATCTCATCTCATTATCTCTAGCCGCTTTATCCTTCTACAGGGTCGCAGGCAAGCTGGAGCCTATCCCAGCTGACTACGGGCGAAAGGCGGGGTACACCCTGGACAAGTCGCCAGGTCATCACAGGGCTGACACATAGACACAGACAACCATTCACACTCACATTCACACCTACGCTCAATTTAGAGTCACCAGTTAACCTAACCTGCATGTCTTTGGACTGTGGGGGAAACCGGAGCACCCGGAGGAAACCCACGCGGACACGGGGAGAACATGCAAACTCCACACAGAAAGGCCCTCGCCGGCCCCGGGGCTCGAACCCAGGACCTTCTTGCTGTGAGGCGACAGCGCTAATTTTGTGACCTTTCATGATTAAAAAAAAAAAAACATCCCCCCCTTCTGGTTTTTTGACAAATCGCACCCTGGATGTATCCACTATATCTCAGTCTCGGTAAGTCATGTAGCGTGTAATGCCGCTTTTCCACTACAAACGCGGCTGAGCCGTGCCGTGCTGAGTCGAGCTGAGCGGGGCTGTTGGAGTTGCATTTCAACTACAACCGCGCTGAACCGTGCTGGCTGGAAGTGGGTGGACACATTGGGTGGAGTTAGCGAAAGTGGGTGGACGTCACGTGATGTCGTTAAGCAGCGCAAACAGTGACATCAGTGAGCTTTTAAGCGGTAGTCTCACCACCCGGATAGTAAACAATAAACATGGAGGACATGGAGTCGTTAGTGTTGCTGGTCTTGGTGCTGTGGCTTGTTGTCACCGACAACGCCAACAGATACTGGCAAGAGCGTATAGATGAGGCGAGGCACATAAGGCTTCAGAAATTCTCGTAATTCGTAATTCTTCTTCTTCCAGGTTTGCGGTGTTTACAGATCCCAGCGTGCTCGCGGGGCGTGTGTGGGCATGTGAGGACACTCCTCCTCACCAATCAGTGCACAGGGGAGTGTCTGCTCATGCCCCCAGCCTCACTCGGCACGGTTTGGCTCGCTTCAGCCCCACTCCAAAACGGTGCGAGTTTTAGGGGCTAAGCAGGGCTGAAGCGAGCTGAGTCGTGCTGTTTTTTGGTAGTCGAAACGCGAGCCGTGTCGGGCTGAAGTGAGCTGAAGCGAGCTGAAGTGAGCTGAAAAAGGGTAGTGGAAAAGGGCCATATGTGACATCCCAATCCTAGATTCTCTAGCGTAATTTGTACTCAGAGCATGATTTTTGAACCTCAGAGGGAGTAAGATGTCAGTGCCTAGGGACACTGTGAACACTCAAACATGTCTTGTATGTATATTATCTGTCAGTATAAAGGAGTTACTTTTTAGTTTTTGTTTGGCTTTAAGAATCGTACATAAAACCTTTCCAGGGAAATAGGATGTTTGGGGAAAAGCGACTTCTCATCTCATCTCATTATCTCTCGCCACTTTATCCTGTTCTACAGGGTCGCAGGCAAGCTGGAGCCTATCCCAGCTGACTACGGGCGAAAGGCGGGTTATCACAGGGCTGACACATAGACACAGACACCCATTCACACCTACAGTCAATCTAGAGTAACCAGTTAACCAACCTGCATGTCTTTGAACTGTGGGGGAAACCCACACAGACAACATGCAAACCCTGCACAGAAAGGCCCTCGCTGCCACGGGGCTCGAACCCAGGCCTTCTTGCTGTGAGGCGACAGCGCTAACCACTACACCACCGTGACTGCCGAAACGCAACTTGTACATGTAAATTTGTCGGAAACGTCCTGCTTCTCTGGAAACTGCTTGTGTACTATGCTATGACTACACCGACACTCAACTTTATAATGAACTCCTGTACACCTGCACATGCATGCATTTATCCAGTCAGCCAATCACGTAGCAGCAGCACAGTGCAAACAAGTGTTGCCAGGCAAAACAAACCTTACCCGGTAGCACTTTTTTTTGGGGTTGTTTTTAAGTGCAACTAAAGAGCTATTCAAAGGAGCTAAGATTTCCTTACATATAATTATGTAGTGAGGGCGGTGTAGTGGTTAGTACTGTTGCCTCACAGCAAGGAAGTCCTGAGTTCGAGCCCAGTAGTTGGTGAGGACCTTTCTGTGTGGGGTTTGCATGTTCTCCCCAGCAAAATGCTGTTTCAAAATGACAGTTTACCAGGATGCTATTTGAAATCCCTGGGGAGAGACACTGCTTTTTACTTACTTGTTTCAGGGTTCATTATTTGTTGAAGTCAACATTCATAATAAGTGTCCTATTCCTTCGATTGCTTGCGTTCTGATATAAGCGAGAGCGGGGGGATCACTGTCGATCTTGTTTTGTTACTGTCTATTCCTGACTCTTTCTATATGTGAGCTGCTGGCACATGTAAATTTCCCCACCAAGGGATGAATAAAGTTTATCTTATGTACACACATGTCTAAAGTACATATAGTACAAAGTATAATACTTTTGAATGTGTTTATGTGGGATTTATCTGCAGTGGAATTGATCTTCTCATCTCATCATCTCTCGCCACTTTATCCTGTTCTACAGGGTCGCAGGCAAGCTGGAGCCTATCCCAGCTGGCTACGGGCGAAAGGCGGGGTACACCCTGGACAAATCGCCAGCTCATCTCAGGGCTGACACATAGACACAGACAACCATTCACACTCACATTCACACATACGGTCAATTTAGAGTCACCAGTTAACCTAACCTGCATATCTTTGGACTGTGGGGGAAACCGGAGCACCCGGAGGAAACCCATGCGGACACGGGAGAACATGCAAACTCCGTACAGAAAGGCCCTCGCTGGCCACGGGGCTCAAACCCGGACCTTCTTGCTGTGAGGTGACAGCGCTAACCACCGTGCCGCCCGGAATTGATCTTGAAGTATAAATTTAAAAAAAGGTGATTTGATAAAAGAGATTTAATATGAATTAAGGCATAAGAAATTAGTACTACCTATGAACCATACCACTCCCTTAATATTAAATATTTGTAACTTATGGAAGTTATTGTCAGTTTTCAATTAAGACAATGTTGATGAATCATGTAAACATGATTCTTAACAAGGTTTTGACTGTAATTTCTAATATTTGTGTCAGTCCGCCAGATTTTCATCCCAGATACTCAGATTATGGATTTTGAGTTCTTCCTGCTGCATTACACTACCAAGCCTGTGTATTCAGGAAATACAAACCAAAGTGAAATTGGACCGAGGGAATTTACTGTAAATCTGACATGACATCATGTGCACGCAACCCAAAATGGTCCATTTTCCAAGCACTCACTACAGATTAGATAGATTAGATTAGATAGAACTTTATTGAGCCCTTTGGGAGGGTTCCCTCAGGGAGATTAAGATTCCAGCAGCATCATTACAGGATAAACAGAGAATAGAAAATAGAGAAAAAACTTCTAGATAAATTAAGTATTTACAGTGGTGCTTGAAAGTTTGTGAACCCTTTAGAATTTTCTATATTTCTGCATAAATATGACCTAAAGCATCATCAGATTTTCACACAAGTCCTAAAAGTAGATAAAGAGAACCCAGTTAAACAAACGAGACAAAAATATTATACTTGGTCATTTATTTATTGAGGAAAATCATCCAGTGTTACATATCTGTGAGTGGCAAAAGTATGTGAACCTCTAGGATTAGCAGTTAATTTGAAGGTGAAATTAGAGTCAGGTGTTTTCAATCAGTGGGATGACAATGAGGAGTGAGTGGGCACCCTGTTTTATTTAAAGAACAGGGATCTATCAAAGTCTGATCTTCACAACACATGTTTGTGGAAGTGTATTATGGCACGAACAAAGGAGATTTCTGAGGACCTCAGAAAAAAGTGTTGTTGATGCTCATCAGGCTGAAAAAGGTTATAAAAGCATCTCTAAAGAGTTTGGACTCCACCAATCCACAGTCAGAGAGACTGTGTACAAATGGAGGAAATTCAAGACCATTGTTACCCTCCCCAGGAGTGGTAGACCAACAAAGATCACTCCAAGAGCAAGGCGTGTAATAGTTGGTGAGGTCACAAAGGACCCCAGGGTAACTTCTAAGCAACTGAAGGCCTCTCTCACATTGGCTAATGTTAATGTTCATGAGTCCACCATCAGGAGAACACTGAACAACAATGGTGTGCATGGCAGGGTTGCAAGGAGAAAGCCACTGCTCCCCAAAAAGAACATTGCTGCTCGTCTGCAGTTTGCTAAAGATCACGTGGACAAGCCAGAAGGCTATTGAAAAAAATGTTTTGTGGATGGATGAGATCAAAACAGAACTTTCTGGTTTAAATGAGAAGTGTTATGTTTGGAGAAAGGAAAACACTGCATTCCAGCAGAAGAACCTTATCCCATCTGTGAAACATGGTGGTGGTAGTATCGTGGTTTGGGCCTGTTTTGCTGCAGCTGAGCCAGGACGGCTTGCCATCATTGATGGAACAATGAATTCTGAATTTTACCAGTGAATTCTAAAGGAAAATGTCAGGACATCTGTCCGTCAACTGAAGCTCAAGAGAAGGTGGGTCATGCAGCAAGATAACGACCCTAAGCACACAAGTCGTTCTACCAAAGAATGGTTAAAGAAGAATAAAGTTAATGTTTTGGAATGGCCAAGTCAAAGTCCTGACCTTAATCCAATGGAAATGTTGTGGAAGGACCTGAAGCGAGCAGTTCATGTGAGGAAACCCACCAACATCCCAGAGTTGAAGCTGTTCTGTATGGAGGAACGGGCTAAAATTCCTCCAAGCCGGTGTGCAGGACTGATCAACAGTTACCGGAAATGTTTAGTTGCAGTTATTGCTGCACAAGGGGGTCACACCAGATACTGAAAGCAAAGGTTCACATACTTTTGCCCCTCACAGATATGTAATATTGGCTCATTTTCCTCAATAAATAAATGACCAAGTATAATATTTTTGTCTCATTTATTTAATTGGGTTCTCTTTATCTACTTTTAGGACTTGTGTGAAAATCTGATGATGTTTTAGGTCATATTTATACAGAAATATAGAAAATTCTAAAGGGTTCACAAACTTTCAAGCACCACTGTACATATACAAATATAAAAAGAATAAGATATGGGGAAGAGAGGAAGGGGGGGAAATGATACAGAACCTAGTGAATCCATCAAGAGACAATCTCGACTGTAGATTATTGGCGAATTTCCCAGATTTGTTGAGCAACAGGCCACAAAATGCTGCTCGGAAGGTCAAGAAAACACGTTGAACTATTAGCGCTGCCAAGCGCATGTTGCACGAAAACTGCGCTCGCACGATCAATCTATGCATTTTCACTACAAATCATAATGTCATTGGGCGATTTTTATGGTAGAAGGAAGATCTATACTTGTCTCAGTCATGGATGATGATGTTAAAAGTGGTAAATGTATCCCGTAGAGGCGCTATTGAAGTGATTATTCGTTGATAGTTACTGGATCTGGCAGCAAAACAATGCAAAATATTGCACACTTTTCAACGCCATTTCTACGCATTCTGTAAACAGAGCATCTGGGACAAAAATCCTGCGGCGTGACACATATAGTGTAATTTTTAACCATTAGGTTCACCCAGTAATATATTTTCTTGATAGATAGAATAAGTGGAAATGATTGCATACAGCACTGTGTAAAAGTCTTCTGCATGTCTAAAGAAATGCTGTAGACCAAAGACGTGTTCAAAAATAATGAAATTAAATGCTTCTGTAGGTTGAATTGGGATTAATTAAATTATAAATTATGTAATAATTGATAATTAAATTAATCAATTTATAAATAAAGATCAGTCTCATAAAATCTTAAATTATTAATCTTAATACTCACCGTGAATGGTTACACTCAAGATTAATGGTAGCTCTGTATTAGATGGGAAACCCAGTTGTATACAAAAGCTAAATTCTGAAGGAAAAAGGAGTTCTAAATAGTTGACCTTGTGAATAAACAACAGGAACAAGTAAAATGCAATTCAATTTTATTAGCTTTTATTTGTCTACTACTCACTAATAATAATAAACTCAAAATACATTCAATGTCAGCAAAGGTAATAACAAGACAAAACAATGGAACAATTACACCTGGACTATAAATTTGAGGGAAAGAGAGAGAGAAAGAGATAGAAGGAAAAAGAAAAGAATCCCTTGTGTGTGCGTGTGTGAGGCTAGGGCAAGCCGATGCATGTGTGTGTGTGTGACCTAGCTTGTCGTTAGCTAAAACAAAGGAATGTTAGCTAAATAGAACAAAGGATTAGCTCTGTGGCTAATGTGTGCTTTGTGTAGGTATCTGTGGGCAGATGCTAATGACTAGCCACTCTGGCAATGCTTAAACAAAATGGCGGTCAGTGCCTAGGTGTCGTATCACAGGTAACTCAATGAGGAAGGTATCAAAATGGCGTCGGAAAAATGGCGCCTGCAGGCCTAGTCGAGAACACAAGCCTACCAGCTAGCGTATCACCCTGAGGTAGCTAGCAATAAGTTGCTAAGGAGAATCTGACCACGCTACAGCTGGATCCAAACACTGCACTTAACAACAATTTCCAACAGACTATCTAGGCAAAGAACTCAACGCGAGAGAGAGAGAGAGAGAGAAAGAGTGTGAGAGAGTGTGTATATGTGTTGGATGGAGAGAACTAGGCCTTGTAGCGGTCTAGCCTCGGAGCTTAAAATAACAAACTTGTCGCTGCGCTGCTAATCAGATAGGGAAGCTAGCAATGGAGTTAAGGAAAGATATCATGCAAGATACCCTGTCTAACAAGTTCAAAGAAAAAAAACAGAACCAAAACAAACAATAAAAACAAACAAACAAACAATAAAAACAAACAAACACCTTCCGTGTCTGAGCGGGTATGCTAAATAGCTCAAAGCTTAAACATGACCCTAACAACCATCTGAATAAGCTACAAATTAAAAATTTGCCCAAGTGCCTACTCAATGCGATGGAAGTTCTTTCTCCGATGTCCGCGCTGAGGGTCGCAGTCCGAGGAGAGGAGGTTAGCGGCGCGTTGCGTCCAACCGCGGCTAACGAAGCAGGGAGATGAAGGCCTAGCTGGCCCACGGTGCTTCAGGAGAAACCTCCGGTGATGCGTCGACGAGAAAAAGGCTGAGAGGAGCGAAGCTGTCCGCAAATGCCTCTTAGCGTGGAAAACTACTTAACTGTAGTTAAACTTTGCAAAGGTTTAGAATCGAAACCACTATATCGCTGAAACTTAGCGGGTCGTTCAAAAGTTCGGCCGAAACTAATTTGAACAGGCTGTTCTCAGACAATAGCGGTTAGTCTCAACACTGTAGGCGAGCGTGCCTACAGTCCGTCCGACCACTCCAGTAGTCAGAACATGAGAGAGCGAATCGAGGCGCTCTCGATACAGTTAAAGCAGTTCCACTTTACATCACATCCGGGTGGAGCGCGCAAGGAATTGTGGGATCGTTATAGGGGGCGCTGGCGAGTTACCAACATTCCCCCCTTGGCCATAGGCGCTGAAAGGAGTGATACCCTATGGGCACATGGTGTTTAGTCTGCGGCCCACGGTCCCTAGTAATCCACAATGAGGTAGTTCCACAATGAGGTAGTTCCAAGGGTCCTTTCTGTGAAAAGTCTTTCAGACACAGTTCAACAGTTCAATTCATTTCATACAGTCCATAAGATGCATAGGCACTTGGGCATGAAAGCATAGGCACTTGGACATGAAAACAATTACACTATGGCTACTTAACTACCTTCTACATACAATATTTCACACAGCAAACAAAAATAATCAAAACTCCATAAAGGAAAATGGAAAAGAGGGGTTAGTTAGCGTGTTAGCAAGCCTACTCTTCAAGAAAGTTAGTGGAGGCCTTAGGCCTGATGGAGAATCGGACAATGCCACGATCTAATTTCTCAGGTGCGTAGATCATTTTGTCCAGTTTGCGGTGTAGTGTCAGTATGTACCTATGTAGAGTGATGGCTATGAAGACTGTGATAACCCAACCGCTAGCTAGAAATCCCAGCGCAATTCGGCTTATTAAAGATCCTTGATCGGAAGAAGGGTTTGCGCGGTTATTCAAGAAAGTGGTAGCGATGCCAGTGGGCTTAAGATCGAATTGCACGGTTTTGGTCCCTTCCAGCAGTAGTTGTGCTTGGAGGGTGGAGTTTATCTCAAGTTCGTGACCTGGGAAGGCATCGGGCATTTCTATCTCGGTCTCATACTGGTCAGCGCTAAGGTGATGGAGGGTGATGTCACCCACGTGAACAGTGGCTCCTAGTGGGACACTTAGGAGAGAGGTTTCGTTAGGGATCTTCATTCTAGTGGCAGTGTTATGTTGATCATATGATACCAGAATCTCAGTTTGGGGAGTGTTGATTAGCCACCGATTACCAGCTCTTTCTACTCTAGTTCCTATTCCTTCATCTTTAATAGACAATTTGCCTGCACACTTCTGCTCGGGGACTTTTGTCAATCCACAGAGACGGTCTGTGGTGTCTCGGATAAAGGGATTGCTGGGGCAGACCCAGTGGATATCTTTGGTAGAGGTGCACATGTCTAAATTAGGGACGAGGTAGATAGAGGGGTTGTCATCGTGATAGGCTATGGTGGAAGGTGTCTGCAAACGTACGTGTACGTCGTTGTTCCAGAAACCTACATTCAGGACAGATTTGATTCTGTATATGTTTTGCCGTTCAATAACGGGGAGATTGAGGATGAAGCCTATTTCTAGGTTTTGAGGGTTCACAAAAATGGGGATAGCACTGCCAAGACTATAAGCCAGATGAATCTGTGATGAGTAAACGTTAGTCGTGGTAGTAGATCGGAGTATGCTGTCAACCATGCTGAGGGGTATCAAATATGGTGGGATTTTACCTCCACTCAGGGTGCTGAGAGAGCTACTTACTTCTCTCATCAGGTCCTGCATTAGGTCTCGGATTACTCGGACGTACTTGACTTCGCTTCTCATGATTGCTGCTAGCCTGTCTACGGCATGTACTGTGTTCTTGATTAATGTAGAATGCATGTTAACGGTTAGTATGGTTCCCTGCAGGGTTTTGCCTAGGCCCTGCAGCTCCTCCTGTTGAGTTAGTAGTCTACCCTGGATTTCTGGCATTTCTTCCTTAAGAATGTTCATTTCTCGTTTGACCGCGGTTAGGCTAACGGTGTTAACGGCAGAGAGGCCCATTGAGAACAGAGAGCCAATGGCGGATGCAGCAGTAAGTAGTCCTCCGAGGAACCGTTTAGGGCGTGTTTTGCCGCTGAGTTCCTCCTCAGTGACTATGAACTTCTGTAACTGTTC
The DNA here is from genome assembly GCF_027579695.1 of Neoarius graeffei. Lineage (NCBI taxonomy): Eukaryota > Metazoa > Chordata > Actinopteri > Siluriformes > Ariidae > Neoarius > Neoarius graeffei. The sequence goes on along the minus strand of NC_083581.1, from coordinate 69,805,845 downwards.
GAGCATGTGAACTGTGGTACGCTTGGCGTGTTCGATGTTGGACCCAATCTCGGAGTCAGGCCCGGTTTCGAGGTTTGTTTGTGTGGGCGATCTAAAATGCTTACGGTACACGTCCCAAGGATCGAGGCGGGTGTACACGCGCTGGGTATGGACGCGGCAATTGGTGAGGAGCAGTCCTGGGGCATCTTGGAGAACAATGCCACTCGGCGGACCTGGTTCCACTATGTTACCGGCCAATGTGGTCTGCAGGACTAGGAAGATACCGAGGATCCAGAGAGGGGCCATTCTGCAACATACAGGAGTTTGTTATTCCGATTTGAGTGATAACGAGGGTGGTTACTTATAGATGCACGCTTATGGATTGAGAGGCATGCAACTAAGTTGGGCAGGCTATAACTTATTGTTTGTCCACCCCCCTATGGAGTGTGGACTGCTCAAAAAGCTTTATTTGGTTGCTATGGACCCATCTATACGAAGGCGCCTGGCTGGGCTTCGAAGTTTTGATGCGGTAGGCGACGGGGGACAGTTTACCGACGATTTCGAAAGGGCCGGACCAACGGGGTAAGAATTTTCTGGCTACTCCTACCGGTTTGGTGAAATTGAAGTATAGGACTCTGTCGCCTACTTCGTACTCACGGTGTGTCGCCTTTCTGTCGTAGTAAGCTTTCTGTCCTTTCGCACTCTTTTCGAGGTGTTCCTGGGCCCACGCAAACGTGGCCTGCAAGTGGCGTTGCAAGTCGGTGACGTACTGGTGTGCAGTGTACGCGGTGGCAACGCTTAGGTCCTCTGGTCGGTAGAGGAGGTGTAAGGGAAGAACCATTTCACGGCCAGTCATCATTTCGAACGGGGTGACTCCGGTGGTGCGGTGAGGAGTGGACCGAATGGCCATCAGCACCAGAGGGAGTTTGATGTCCCAATCTTTGCCATGGTGACTCACATACTTGCGAAGCATGCTCACGATGGTTTGGTTGGCGCGTTCGACCTGACCGGAAGACTGAGGATGATACGCGATGTGGAATTTTGCCTCGACTCCGAGCATCTCCCACAACACTCTCATGACCTCTGCGGTGAAATGAGTACCTCGGTCGGAATCAATGGATAGGGGCAAGCCCCAACGGCTGAACACATGGTTCATAAGAAGGAGAGCGGTGGTCTCTGCGGTTTCGTTTGGGGCGGGCAAGCATTCCACCCACTTCGTGAACGCGCAAGTGACGGTCAGGAGATACTTATTACCTCGAGCTGATTTCGGCACCGGTCCGACCCAGTCTATCTGGAGATTAGACCAGGGGAATGAGATGCCTTTGCTTTGCAGTGGGGCGCGGTTCAACGGTTGGGCTGGTCGGAATTGGCAGCAAATCAAGCACCCTTTAACATACTCAGTAACGTCCTGAATCATGAAGGGCCAATAGACAATCTGTTGGAGTGTCTGGTAGGTCGCCTGAGCGTTCCTATGGCCCCCGCACGGGCTGTCGTGAGCGTACTGCAACATGACCCCCCTATGATCTGTGGGCACGACCCACCGGGGAGGTCCCTGGTTGCGTGGTGTGTACACCAGGAGTCCTTTCTCGAGTTTTAAGCAGTTTTTGAGATTGTGAAGGTGGTTTAAGTCTCGGGACTGTTGCAACTCTTGTGGGGAAATTGGGGACGCCACGGGGTCCGCAAGGAACTTACGGATTTGGTGGATCACGGGATCCCTTTCCTGCATAGACACCAGGTCGGCGTCCTGGGGCAGTCGGCCGAGTTGCACGGTTCCTGCTTGGGGTACTGCGTCAGTTTGACCTGCTCTAGCCTGTCGGCGAGTAATCGCGGTTACGTTATGGCGTGGCGTCTCGGGAAGCCATGACGGCTGGAATTCCCAAAGGGGGCCGTCTACGGCTCCCGCTTTGGCGAGGCCATCTGCCTCATCGTTACCGACTTTGTCAGGTCCTGGGACTTGAGAATGTCCCTTCACCTTCTTCCAATAGACGCACATTCCCTGTTCGGTTATGAGTCGATCGCATGCTAGGAAGAGTTCGGAGTGTTTCACTTCCTTGCCCCTTGCGTTTTTCATGTCCTGCACCTTCCACGAGGGAAAGTGTGAGACGAAGCTATGCCTGGCATAATTTGAATCAGAGCAGAGGACTAACCGCTTGATGTTCTCACGGGCAGCTTGTTGCAGGACGATGAGCACGGCTGCTACCTCCGCATATTGGCTAGTCTTAGCCCCAAGTCGGTGTTGGTATTTCCCTTGTATAGGGCCGTTCGCCCATACGATACCGACACCGGCTTGGACTTTGCGTTCATGATGGAATGAGCATCCATCTATGTAAGCGGTGGGGAGGTCTTTGCAGACGTTCTCGTCATAGTAGTGGTGGTCGGAGGGGAGAGCAGGTACGGTTGTTAGTTCGGTTTGATCCGGACTATTCTCGCAGTCGCAATGCTGGCATTCCGCCAGCCCTCGGCCAAGCACCATCTTGTGGTTCTGGGCGTACTTCACCTCGACGTCGTAGCCCTGTAGTGCCATCATCCAAGCTGCGATGCAACTGTTCGAAACTCTTCCCTCTCTCAGCCTCTGGCTGTTCAAGAACGAGACCGGTTGATGATTGGTCTCTATCACCACCTTCTGGCCACCAATGTAACTGCGAAAGTGTTCAACGGCCCAGACCGTGGCCAGCAGGGCTTTTTCGCAGTCTGAAAATTTCAACTCCACAGCACTGAGGGGCCGACTGGCGTATGCTACGACACGGCGATCTTTGTCATGCTGCTGTGACAGTGCAGCGCTCAGGCAGTGGGTGGAGAAACTAGCCTCCAAGAAGAACGGTTTGTCTTTGTCGGGATACGCGAGGCAGGGAGCAGAGCAGAGCTTCTGCTTCATGCTCTTGAACGCGAGTTCTTGAGGCTCACTCCACTGGAAGGGTTTATCCTTCCGGAGGAGCTCGGTGAGCGGTCGTGCTATCTCCGCGTAGTCCTCGATGAACTGTCGGGAGTAGTTGCAGACCCCTAAGAAGCTCCTGAGTTCGGGTACGTTGGATGGGGCTTTGATATCTTGGATAGCCCGCACCCTCCCTGACTGGGGTTCAATGCCATCTGGCCCGACGCACAGTCCAACGTATTCAACTTTGGTGCGACACCACTGCCCTTTGGTGACAGAGAGCTTCGCTCCTGCTCTGGACAGCTGAGACAGAACATGGCGTATCTCTTCGAGGTGTGCATCAAAAGTCTGTGACCTAATGAGGATGTCATCGACATAGATCAAGTTGCCACGAGCTGCGGCATCGCTCATTGCCTTATGCAAGAAGATGTTGAATTCAGCGGGGGAGTTCGCGTAGCCGAACGGACATCGGTTGAAAGTTAGCTGGCGGTTCCCAAAGGAAAAGGCCAGCTTGTGCTGGTCAGCTGGATCCACGCGCATGGTCCAGAATCCACTCGCCACGTCGGCGGTGGAGAAGAACTTTGCACCCTTCACCTTGGCAAGTTCTTGATCCAGATGGATCATGGGCCATCTTGACAAGGGCACTTGCTTGTTCAGCTGCCTATAGTCAATGGTGAGACGCCACTTGCCGTTCGGTTTCAGCACCGGCCACAAGGGGGAGTTGTAAGTCGAGTTACACTCGCGAATGATCTGCTTTTCCAGCAGAGTGTCCAGTGTTTCTTGTATTGAGTCGTATGCGGCTAATGGGATTTTGTATTGCCACACGAACGTCGGTGGAGCGTTCGGATCTGTTGGGATTCGGACGGTGTGGATGTCCGTGACTCCGCAGTCATTGGAATCTCGCGCCCAGATCGCCTTGAAGTCGTAGAACAGTTCACGGAGCTGTCGTCTCTGGGTGTCCGTGGTCAGGCTGTCAGCTTTCACCAGCTGTTGTTGAACTTCTCGTTCGAAGCCTGGGTACGGTTCACCTAGAGCTGAATCGACGACCTCAGTTGCAGGGGTGTCGTTGCTCAATTGCGTGGCAAGAGCGTACACCAGCATGTGTTTCGGGGTGTCAGTTTTGGTCATGACTATGCGCTCGTCGCAAAGCATGTCGTGAGGTTCGACGCGGATCATGTGGAAAGGAAGAGTGATCCAGGGAGGTTCCACTGGATCGGAATGAGTGTCCGGCGTTGGCAGCTCACCAATGACTGGAATGGTGAGTTCAAAGTCATGGAATGCCTGGTCTATCAGAAGGCCTAAAGGCCGACGGGCGGGGATCGTGATGGCGTCCCGCGTGGAGTTTTGAACCAGGAGGTAAGCGGAACGATGACTCACTTCAAGCAGCGGAGTCCCACACACGGCTAAATCGAGCTCCATGAAGAATCTGAGAGGCTGGAAGAACGCCTGGGGGCTACGAAACTGTTGGTCTTTCATGATGACCAGCTTAAGAGGGGAACCAGCAGTCCTAGCGGGAATGACAATGTCAAATTCGCTAGTGACATGGCAGGCTTGGGGAATCGTTTGTCCTGACCGCATTTGTTCCGGGTCAGCTTGGAACGGGTGCTTAGCAGCGTCGGCTTGGGTCCAGATGACCCGGTTGACTAGGTCCAGTTGGGCTCCCAGTCTGACCAAGATGTCTGCCCCAATGACCAGTGGGTCAGGAAGTCCGGGGACGACACTCAAGAAATGAAGGAATTCTCTCTGACCGATGGCGAGCGACACGGCGCAGACGCCTGTGGCTTTGATGGGGCTCTGGGGTTGTTCGGCTGACAGTAGCCGGTGGCTCTTCTGCACAAAGACAGGGGAAGGAGTGCTCTGACGCACTATGTCGAACCACGTTTGGCTGATGGCTGACTTCTCTGACCAAAGCGCTAACCTGACGCCAGGTGCCGTGACGCCGTTGACAGCAATGTTGCCAGATATCCAGGGGTAGTACCTGGTTGGGGCAGATTCGCCAAAAAAGCAAAGGAAAGACGGGTGGCCATCAAGCGCGTTGCGGTTGAGAAGAGTGTCGGTTGAGTTTGGTGCGTCTTGACTCGGCTCAGGGGGGAGCGGAGTGGTCTCGAGGTTCTCGGGGACCTGCCCTGACTCAGCTATCGGTGGAGTAGCCTCCACCCTAACTTCATCGCAACAGGCTCGATCGTGACGACGAGGATCTGGGGTCTGTGGGGACGCGACCTGGGCCCACAGTTGCCCACGACGACAGTCAATGAGGGGCGCTAGCCTATCTAGTAGGTCTTGGCCAATGAGGAACGGTTCTACACCAACAGAGCAGATGTAAGTGGGGTGAGTGATGGACATGCCCTGGAAAGTGAGTTCTAACCATGCAATGGTTGTTACTGGGGCTTGATTCTGGGTGAAGCTAACCAAGTTGACGTCACAACGTTCGGTTCTGATGGGTCTACCTTGCGCGCGCCGCGCATCAGAAACCTCTGCAAAGACTTTGGAACACATCAGGGTGATTTCTGACCCGGTATCCAAGAGAGCTTGGAGGGAAACGTTGCCTTCTACCACCACTGGGGTATAGATACGCTTGGCGTTGCCTTTCCTAACCAAATCTCCAAGAAACTGCGTCAGGGGTGCATCCTGCGGGTCAGGCTTCACTAACGGAGGGGGTGGTTTCAACTCATCGCTGCCTATTGGGCAGGGGTCCTTTCCCCACCCCACGAGGTAGACACGCGGTGGTGGTGGGGATGGGTCCCGGCCTAGTCATGCTGACGGTTCGTCCCTGTCCTTGCTCGGCTTACCCTTCCTGTTCTTATTGCTCAGCAGTTGTTTAACCCGTGCTAATTCGGTCCTCAATTCTGCCATCCCAAGCGGCTCTTGGTTGGCTTGTTTAATCCGTGCTAATTCAGCCCTCAGTTCTGCCATCCCAAGCGGCTCTTGGTTGGCTTGTTTAGCGGTAGCTAGCTTAGGGCTCCGCTCCCTTCGAGAGGAGTTGCGATGGGGCCTTGACTGTCCGCTATTCTGAGATTTAGGGCCGTGACTGCCAGGTTTGCGGTTACCTTGCCCTTTGGCGTTGGGGCCCTGTTCCCCCTTGGCTCCAGCTTGTCGAACTTTCCAGTTACCTTTGGGTTGACTCGACGTCTGGTGGCCGGGGTTTGGGTTCGCCCAAGGGGGCCCGCGGTTTGGGGCTTCACCCCCTTCTAGGCCTAAGGACTGACCTTCCTGCTCATATAGGCTGAGGACTCTGGGATCGTCCTCGTGGCGGTCCGTGGGTCGGACGAACGTCTCCCACGTTAGTTGTGCGGTGCGACGCATTTCTCTCATAGTATGGGGGCGCTGGCGACACGCGAGTGTTACTTGGTTACGGATGCACGGGTGAAGGTTATGGAGGAAGAGGGACTTGAAGTTGCGATCTTCCTCTAGCCCGGGCTCGCTTCTGCCCTGAAAGTACGCTGCACGGAGCCGACGGTAGTACTCGCGAGGGTGTTCGCTTCGTTTCTGTCTGATCAGAATAGCACCCATCGTCGCAGCAGTCTCGTCCTCGTACAACGAGTATTCCTCTTTCAAGTACTTGCGTATCTTCTTGTAGTTGTCGAGGACTGACTGCGGTAAGGTCTCAACGAATGCTCGTACGCCACTACCTAAAGTTTTCCAGACTAGTCTGGCCTTTTCATGCGACGTAGCCTCTGGCAGGTCCAGGAGGCTACGCTCGATTTCCCGGAAATAATCATTAACGCTTCGGTGTCTATGATTTTCCGGCTCAAAACGCTCTATGTCTTTCGCAAGGACGTCGATTTGGCGGATCCTAGTTTTGCGTTCTGCGACGAGGCGTTTTGATTTTGACCCGTAGGGGTCCTCGCTGTCTTCGCTATTTGAGCTGCTCTCATATCGCCTATGTCTGCGTTTCGGCTTGTAGGCGGCCTCTCCGTCAGAGGAGTCCGAGGGTACATAGCGCGGCGTTTTCTGCGGGCTAGAGGCTGCAGCGATATTGAAGCGCGAGGGGGTGTAGTGGGGAGTAAAGTAAAAACTCCCAGCGCCACGAGGTGGCGATCGCGCGACTTTCACGCGAGTTGAGCTTGAGTGCGGTGTCTGATCTACCGTTCTAAGCTCAGGTTCTTCCTCCTCCAGAGCGGAACTCTGTTCTTGGGAGGGTTTGGCCGATCCCTCATCTGAGCGACGTGCTTGCGTCACTTCTTCTCTGAGGTATTCTATTTCGCGCTTTAGTTCATCTTGTGTGGCTCTCAGGCCCACGAGGCTACTCTCCGCGCTTTCTGCTCTCCTTTGAGCTTCGGCCAGTTGTCGTTTTAGTGTTCTTTTCTCTTGTTCGAGGGTCATACACACATGTTCCATTTCCTTATAGTAGATCATGAACAATTTGGGTAGCCCTTCTGGGAGAGTCATAGTACGCTCCTTAAGTTCCCTAACGGCTATGTGTATTTCATCAAAGCGAGCCTTTTGGTCCAGATCACAGAAGTAATTTCTCCTATCCTCCGGGACTTGGCCTAAATCGCCTACAACGTCGAAGAGAGAGAGGAGGGGCCCTTCTGACTCCCTTGATGGGGAACGCGACATTTTGTTCGAAATGTATTAATTAACTTAAAGGAAATTAATACTAGGTGTTGATTAGGTTAGAATTTAATTTAATCCAAGTTGCTAAATAATTGATGTGGTTTCTTAGCTACTTTGTTTTCACTAATGTTTCACTTGTATTAATTAGCTCAATTAATAATTAGTTAACAATAATGATTATTATTATTAATAATATTAATTAAGTACTTGGATTAGATATTACTCTAATGTACTAATCAATTAAACCAGTTTATCAGCTAACTGTGGTTGGCAGCTGAATTTCAGTTCTGTGATTAACACACTGTTAATGATTCACCATTAAAGTCATCTGTGTTATACCTTGGCAGTTGATTTTGGGTATACAGCAGTTTACAAGTTATTGTTGAGAAATTCACAAGGTCATTAAACTATTCCTCACACGGGGCACCACTTTAATGTAGGTTGAATTGGGATTAATTAAATTATAAATTATGTAATAATTGATAATTAAATTAATCAATTTATAAATAAAGATCAGTCTCATAAAATCTTAAATTATTAATCTTAATACTCACCGTGAATGGTTACACTCAAGATTAATGGTAGCTCTGTATTAGATGGGAAACCCAGTTGTATACAAAAGCTAAATTCTGAAGGAAAAAGGAGTTCTAAATAGTTGACCTTGTGAATAAACAACAGGAACAAGTAAAATGCAATTCAATTTTATTAGCTTTTATTTGTCTACTACTCACTAATAATAATAAACTCAAAATACATTCAATGTCAGCAAAGGTAATAACAAGACAAAACAATGGAACAATTACACCTGGACTATAAATTTGAGGGAAAGAGAGAGAGAAAGAGATAGAAGGAAAAAGAAAAGAATCCCTTGTGTGTGCGTGTGTGAGGCTAGGGCAAGCCGATGCATGTGTGTGTGTGTGACCTAGCTTGTCGTTAGCTAAAACAAAGGAATGTTAGCTAAATAGAACAAAGGATTAGCTCTGTGGCTAATGTGTGCTTTGTGTAGGTATCTGTGGGCAGATGCTAATGACTAGCCACTCTGGCAATGCTTAAACAAAATGGCGGTCAGTGCCTAGGTGTCGTATCACAGGTAACTCAATGAGGAAGGTATCAAAATGGCGTCGGAAAAATGGCGCCTGCAGGCCTAGTCGAGAACACAAGCCTACCAGCTAGCGTATCACCCTGAGGTAGCTAGCAATAAGTTGCTAAGGAGAATCTGACCACGCTACAGCTGGATCCAAACACTGCACTTAACAACAATTTCCAACAGACTATCTAGGCAAAGAACTCAACGCGAGAGAGAGAGAGAGAGAGAAAGAGTGTGAGAGAGTGTGTATATGTGTTGGATGGAGAGAACTAGGCCTTGTAGCGGTCTAGCCTCGGAGCTTAAAATAACAAACTTGTCGCTGCGCTGCTAATCAGATAGGGAAGCTAGCAATGGAGTTAAGGAAAGATATCATGCAAGATACCCTGTCTAACAAGTTCAAAGAAAAAAAACAGAACCAAAACAAACAATAAAAACAAACAAACAAACAATAAAAACAAACAAACACCTTCCGTGTCTGAGCGGGTATGCTAAATAGCTCAAAGCTTAAACATGACCCTAACAACCATCTGAATAAGCTACAAATTAAAAATTTGCCCAAGTGCCTACTCAATGCGATGGAAGTTCTTTCTCCGATGTCCGCGCTGAGGGTCGCAGTCCGAGGAGAGGAGGTTAGCGGCGCGTTGCGTCCAACCGCGGCTAACGAAGCAGGGAGATGAAGGCCTAGCTGGCCCACGGTGCTTCAGGAGAAACCTCCGGTGATGCGTCGACGAGAAAAAGGCTGAGAGGAGCGAAGCTGTCCGCAAATGCCTCTTAGCGTGGAAAACTACTTAACTGTAGTTAAACTTTGCAAAGGTTTAGAATCGAAACCACTATATCGCTGAAACTTAGCGGGTCGTTCAAAAGTTCGGCCGAAACTAATTTGAACAGGCTGTTCTCAGACAATAGCGGTTAGTCTCAACACTGTAGGCGAGCGTGCCTACAGTCCGTCCGACCACTCCAGTAGTCAGAACATGAGAGAGCGAATCGAGGCGCTCTCGATACAGTTAAAGCAGTTCCACTTTACATCACATCCGGGTGGAGCGCGCAAGGAATTGTGGGATCGTTATAGGGGGCGCTGGCGAGTTACCAACACTTCTATGTTTAAAAAAATATGATGAAGAGCAGTAAACAGTAATACATGAAACAAAGTCGAGATCTGGTATGAGACAACCCTTTGCTTGAAAAAAAAATAGCAGTCTCAGGTACTATGAGTGCAGTTTTATGCGGAAATGAGCTGTAGGTCTTACTGAGCATCTTCCAGAACCAGCCACAGTTCCTCTGGACACTTTGACTGTCACACTCGCGTCTTCATTTTGCACCAAAACCCAGTAGCCTTCAGCATGTTTTCTTTTTTAATCTGAAAAGTGGGCTCTTACATAATATTTAACAGTTATTCCATGAAATCGAGTCGTGCATGAGCTGATAGTCAGCTATAAGCCATGTACGATGAGACTGAGTGGAATAACTGTTTTATTCTATCCACAGTCACTGGATTTTGAGAAACAGAGCATTTTTATTTTTTGCAAATTCGATCAATATTTATATTTATACAAAATGTCCGACAACATCATTTCCGCTTAGAATGTAAACAAACTGGCGAAATGATGGGAGCAATTTGTGAAAAATGCTATAATAATTATAATAATAATAATAATAATAATCATCCATCCATTATCTGTAGCTGCTTATCCTGTTCTACAGGGTCACACTCGAGCTGGATCCTATCCCAGCTAACTATGAGCGAGAGGCGGGGTACACCCTGGACAAGTCGCCAGGTTATCGCAGAGCTGACACATAGAGACAAACAACCATTCACACCTACTGTCAATTTGGAGCCACCAATTAACGTAACCTGCATGTCTTTGGGGGAAACTGGAGCACCCGGTGGGGACCCATGCAGACACGGGGAGAACATGCAAACTCCACACAGAAAGGCCCTCGCCGGCTGCTGGTCTCGAACCCAGAACCTTTTTGTTGTGAGGCAACAGTGCTAACCACTACACCACTGTGCCGCCCTTAATAATAATAATAATAATAATAATTCTTCTTGAACATTAAAAAAATAAATAAAAAGCTATGTTCTTACAAGGGCGGCACGGTGGTGTAGTGGTTAGCGCTGTCGCCTCACAGCAAGAAGGTCCTGGGTTCAAGCCCCGGGGCCGGCGAGGGCCTTTCTGTGCGGAGTTTGCATGTTCTCCCCGTGTCCGTGTGGGTTTCCTCCGGGTGCTCCGATTTCCCCCACAGTCCAAAGACATGCAGGTTAGGTTAACTGGTGACTCTAAATTGACCGTAGGTGTGAATGTGAGTGTGAATGGTTGTCTGTGTCTATGTGTCAGCCCTGTGATGACCTGGCGACTTGTCCAGGGTGTACCCCGCCTTTCGCCCATAGTCAGCTGGGATAGGCTCCAGCTTGCCTGTGACCCTGTAGAAGGATAAAGCGGCTACAGATAATGAGATGAGATGTTCTTACAAGCCCATGAGGCTCGCTCATTGGGGATAGATTAAGGATAAAATTAGCTCATATTTTAAGTTGTTCAAATTCTGTAAAGCTGCTTTGCGACAATGTTTATTGTTAAAAGCGCTATACAAATTGACTTGACTTGACTTGACCATCAAATAATTTCATTCCATATTTTGTTGCTTTTTTTTTGTATTTTTTACAGTTTTGTTTTCGAGTTGAGTTTTTATTTCGTCCTTGGTTGGTTCAGCAACACAATCCACCATTTTGTTTTTCTCTACTCACAGTATATGAGCTGATATCCTAGTAGCAGAGTAGCCCATCAGAGCACACGATTGCTCATATCCAGTGAATGTGGATAGAATAAGCTGCTTTATTTACTGACATCCAAACATTTTTCTGTAACATTTAATTTTGTCCTGGAAAACTAATATTGAGATCTCATCTCATCTCCTCTAGCCGCTTTATCCTGTTCTACAGGGTCGCAGGCAAGCTGGAGCCTATCCCAGCTGACTACGGGCGAAAGGCGGGGTACACCCTGGACCAGTCGCCAGGTCATCACAGGGCTGACACATAGACAACCATTCACACCTACGGTCAATTTAGAGTCACCAGTTAACCTAACCTGCATGTCTTTGGACTGTGAGGGAAACCGGAGCACCCGGAGGAAACCCACGCGGACACGGGGAGAACATGCAAACTCCACACAGAAAGGCCTTCGCTGGCCACGGGGCTCGAACCCGGACCTTCTTGCTGTGAGGCGACAGCGCTAACCACTACACCACCGTGCCACCCAATATTGAGATCTAAAAAAAATAATAATAATTTACTGAGTTGATAATGTAGAAGTCATAAAAAAAATCCCATAACAAAATTTGTACAAAAAAAGATTTCCGAAGACTTTTGCACAGTAAGTGTTACCGCACGAATATGTATATCGTTCCTGTTTACTTCCCCCTGACCAGTTTGTTGATTTGTACCTCATTTTCCTGTTTGTGCTGTTGTGAATAGCTTGTTGTTTCAGCGTGATTCTCAGTCTCAATCTGTCCTTCTCTGTGTATTTCTCCACAGGCCAAAACGAGCTGGAAGTCAAACAGCCAGATCAGGTCACTAAACAGAATCGCATAGCACAGCTGGAGTGGAAATATCAAGGCTTTACGAAGGTAAACACTCGACACAAACGTCCATTCACTGAGCCTAAGGTATGCTTTGGAGACAGACCAGATGCAAACATAAGCATCTATAGTAGCTCTAGTAGGTGAATGGAGTGGTTTGTGTGTGTTTACACAGAAGCGTCTGCAGTTGCTGCAGGAGGCAGTGTGTAATCTGGAGCAGTGCCAAACCCGTCTCATTCACTGCATTAAATCTTGGCGCTGGGAGCAGCTCCGCTCCACCATTGGCCGTAGTTTCGACGACAATCTCCTCCCTTTGCAAACAAGGTAAGCTTAGGAAAACATTCTAATCTGACTCCAGGTTGCACCTACCACAAAGAATGTGTAATACTCATTTACGTGTATGAATGTGGTTGTGCAATCTGCTTTGCGCGGGACTGTCACACCCACATTTTTTCACACCTTAAAGTTAAGGTTAAGGTTTTTGTTTTGTTTTTTAATTTGTCATTTCAACCATATACAGTTGGTACAGCACACAGTTAAAACGAAGCAATGTTTCTCCATGACCTTGGTGCTCCATTAAACATCACAGTAGAGCCCTGCACTCCCGCGGGACCCGACGCAAAGCAGTGCGGCGCGGGACAAATTTTGAAAGCTCATTGCGGGAGGGGGCGTGCACAATGCGGGAGCGGGCGGGAGAGGTGATAAGCTGCAGTCCCGCTAACTAAAAACGTGTTTAAAATAAAATTTATAAATTATTAATTTATGTCTATCATATATAATTTGTGCTGGATATTTTATTTGGCATTAACGGTCATTTAATGGTGAAATACCATTCGCACTGTCAGCCAACTTCGGGTTGTTTCTCTGAATTCCGACAATAAACGAGACCATCCGAACACATCTGAAAACATCGTGGTTTGAACTGTGTTGGTTCAAATCAACTTGGTTCAGACCAAGTTGGTACTACAGCTTTGGGAAACAGTCGTTTTTTGGATGTTAGTTAGTTCAAACTTGCATCGTACCATATTGGTTTAATGCTAACTTGGTTGGTTGTTTGGGAAACGCACCCCTGAACGTGAGCTGTAGATATTTATGCTCAAATCCACTCAAAGTAGGGGGCGGGGCACCATCACGCTGTGTCTTTAAATTATATTAATTTCTTATAGGCCTACTTGTATTTCCTAGAATGTAAATGTGAGGCGTGACATATAAGCTATGTGCAATGTACAACATTCTTAATATCCACTGTAGATTTTGGTAGGTGTGTTGGGTATCTCTGTAAAGCCTCAGCTGCGCATGCCGCCTGGCAACGCGCACCCTCGCTACGTGCGCTAGGTGAAGGATTGGTCAGTGGAGAGCTCAGCTAAGCTCAGCATGTTTAATTCCCCAAGCCAATGACAAGAACTTTCGTGAGAAATAACGTGAACGTCTGCATCATGCGGGATTTGCGGGCGGGAACGGGACAAAATATGGCAGGCGCGGGTGGGAGCGGGACTCAAAATCATAATTCTTTGCGGGAGCGGGCGGGAGCGGGACTGCACAATGCGGGAGCGGGCGGGAACGGGACTGAAAATTCTGTCCCGCGCAGACCTCTACATCACAGGACTACAATCTACAATACAACATAAAGTGCAAGAGTGCAACACTGCAGACAGTAAGCGACACGATAGACAAACAATAAACGGATAATAAACAACACAAACAATGTAAGGTGCAGAGTTGAGTGTGCATATTACAGCAGTTTACCAAGTCGTTTTTTTTCATTTAAAAAACGGCCCATCATACCTTTTATCCATTTATAGTTGCATTTAATGTTGAACATCCCTGAAACAAGTTGAGTACGTTATTTAAAGCTATAAAGTCTTTTTTTTTTAAACTAGCCTCTCTTTTTCTCTCTGTTGAAGTTAAAGGTGTCATTCCACGACAAACCGTTTAATACTTGCTCTTTTTTGAAATACCATAGGTCACTCCGAGTTGCATATGCATGCTGCACGTGAAAATGTTCTTCTACCCCCATTCCCTGTATTAGCCTATGAAAGAAAATAGACAGAAACACGAGCTAATCAGAAAAAGCCCTACGAACTTACGGCACTTCGAAAATTAGTAGTCATGGCCTCGCCCATAACCCACTGGAGGGAGCATCTCAGTGCTGTTAGCCAATCAGAAGCGATATTTTTACTGTCATGAATATTCATGAGTAAGAGCTGAAATCCTGTCGTTCTCTCCCCACCCACTCCTCCACCAAACTAGAACAGCCTGAAACAGGAGCACCACAGCATTTTTTTCACCAAAACCGGCTCACAGGGCATTCATTCATACTAGACCCCACCGCACAATTAATGAAAAAACGATGCAATGACACCTTTAATAAGACAAAAAAAAAAAAAGAGTCCTGAAGACTTTCCCCATGCTAACTGTCACTAGACATTGAGATTGGAGTCTTTTTTTTTTTTCAAAAATGTTAATCCCTGTGTCCGAAATCACTCACTCATTCACTACTCCCTATTCACTATCTAGGGAATTACTATATAGAGGACTATATAGTGAGCTCATTGGTAAAATGAAAAAAAAAAAAAACACTTTCGGACACTACTCCGTCGTGCCGTTATTTATGTCATTATTGTCGCACAATTAAAACGTGCCAGATCAGTCGGCTGGTGGGTTTTCAAAATAATAAATCCATATTATACTGAGCGTATTTCCCACGTTAATAAATACAAAGTACTTTGTGTCTGCTGCATCTTTCAGTTCTTTAAAATCAAGGCTGAATACTTTTTCTTCTTTGCCGTTGCATTTGATTAAATCAAATTTGAGGCTTTTGATTTGATTTCTTTCAGTGCAAGCGCAATGCATGATGGGATATATTGCTTTGGTTAGTGACCATCGGTTGTACACTACTTTTTGTGATGCATTGTGGGATACTTTGAGTGCACTATACAGGGTGTAATTGTTGGGGTTCACCCAGAAAGAGACCCCGATTCCTTCGTGGGCCACCCTCGGATCCGGGACGAATGATAGAACGATAGAAACAGACAAGGGAACACCTGAGTTGTTCACATGCCAGTTTATTCGCACAGTCACTTCGTCAAAGATGAAAGATTACAAACACCTTTTATAACAAATCATAATCTCTCCAAACGGCTATTGTGTCTGTCAAATGTGTGTGTGTTTGTATGTGACCTCAGAGAGGGGTGTGTGTGTGTGTGTGTGTGTGTCTATGGGAGGGTGTGAGTGAGTGACATCATTTTGATATCTGTGTCTATGTGCTAGGTCAGCAAATCACATCTTAATTCCATATGTATGTGTGTGTGTGAATGAAACCTTCAATCATAAGCAAAATAATATTTCAGCAATTCAGCAATTTCATTTACATATGTCAAAGCGCGTGAGATGTTTTTACGACAATGTTTTAAACAAAGACTATGTTTGGTCTAACAAAGAAGTGTTATTCTCCACTGGACGAAGGTCAGGCTACACAGGAACAGTTTACTGTCATAGTATATGCAATAGTCCAAAATAATAAAGGATCTTAAAAAGCTCTAAAATATACTATAAGTAATATATACTATAATATATACTATAAAAATATAATATAAGAGTCTTAACTCTTTGTTCAGCAATAAGGCTACCATTACATCCAACATTAAAGTGTGTGTGGGTCGATCTGACACTAAAACAGACCTTGGTGGGTCCTTCAGACACTTCTCTGTTCAAAATACACATTTCATAAACAAAATGTTCCCAAACAATGTCCAGCCGAGACAGAAGGTCATTTTTAACTGAACCTTAAGTTAACTCTTAATTTTGTCACCATTTTAATAATAATACTTATAAGAATAATAAGAATAATACTTATATATAACCCTAACAGTAATAATGCTCACTATACATTCGGACAGCACTACAAAATGGTAAACTCACTATATAGTGAGTAGGGAGTGATTTCGGACACAGGGAACGTCTGCGAAAGCATAATAAATTATTATTCCTTTTTATTTCTTAAATAACAACACAGTTTGTTCCATCCATCCATTATCTGTAGCCGCTTATCCTGTGCAAGGTCACGGGCAAGCTGGAGCCTGTCTATCCCAGCTGACTATGGATGAGAGGCGGGGTACACCCTGGACAAGTTGCCAGATCATCACAGGGCTGACAAATAGAGACAAACAACCATTCAAACGCCTTCACATTCACACCTACAGTCAATTTAGAGTCACCAATTAACCTAACCTGCATGTCTTTGGACTGTAGGGGAAACCAGAGCACCTGGAGGAAACCCACACAGACACCATGCAAACTCTACAGAAAAATGTCTGTGAAGATTCTCAGTCATCCAGGTACATAGTAATCTGTGGTTGGTAGAAGAGAGCAACTGGACTTGCTTGAAGATTCTTGAAAACGTTTCACCTCTCATCCGAAAGGCTTCCTCAGTTCTGTCTGACTCTGTTCAGTGATGGTCATTCCAGGTTGACAAAAATGAACGATCCTCTCTGGCTAAGATGTCTGCCAGTTTTCTGGAAGTCCTCTCATACTCCCGCACCAGTCGAAGGGATCTCATCCCAAAGTGCGTAGAAACATGTCTGTGAAGATTCTCAGTCAAGAATCTTCAAGCAAGTCCAGTTGCTCTCTTCTACCAACCACAGATTACTATGTATCTGGATGACTGAGAATCTTCACAGACATGTTTCTACGCACTTTGGGATGAGATCCTTTCGACTGGTGCGGGAGTATGAGAGGACTTCCAGAAAACTGGCAGACATCTTAGCCAGAGAGGATCGTTCATTTTTGTCAACCTGGAACGACCATCACTGAACAGAGTCAGACAGAACTGAGGATGCCTTTCGGATGAGAGGTGAAACGTTTTCAAGAATCTTCAAGCAAGTCCAGTTGCTCATTTCTACCAACCACAGATCTCTACAGTAAAAGGCTTCCATCAGCCACAAGGCTCAAACCCAGAACCTTCTTGCTGTGAGGCGACAGGGCTAACCACTACGCCGCCCCAGCACAGGTTATTGTTAGTCTTATGGCAAGATCTGAAGTCTTTCATTTTCTATGTGAGCCAACGTCTCTAGGCAGTGAGCAGTGTCATGATTGTTGGTGGTGTGTCTTGGCCACTGAGGGCATCAGAATAAAGTTGAGGTCTGGGCAGATTTATATAGTAATGAGCTATGATGCAGTTTGGCAGAAACAAATCAGAAATTAAAGCCGCTGGCGGCCTTGACGGGCCCTTGCACATGTGGTTCTGCAACCCAAGACATTCCGCTACCCAACAAAACAGTCACATGTCATATATTCATCAAATGTTCAAAGGTGATGTGCATGTTGCCCAATCCCTTCTTAAGATCTTATGAGGTTGCTAGGACAACTATCATGATTCATGTCATTTTTGTACTGATCTAAGGGTTCTGAGTAAGATTCTAGCCATAAGTTCTAAAGGGTTTTGTTTCAATTAGGGGGCGCTATGAAGTCCCTGGGACAAACGTCTGTGGCTGAGAAGCGGTTACAATGATTGATGTGTGTATCAAATTTCATGAGTTTTCGTGCATGGGAAATGCCTCAAAAAAGGCCAAGCGTGACAGAAAAATAATAATAAGAATAATAATCCTTCGAAAAACAATAGGGTCTTTGCACCGAACAGTGCTCGGGCCCTAATTAGAAGTGCTCTGCTCTAGAGAATACGAGAGAACACAACTCTTGCGAACCTTTTGGTTCAGTTCAAACTCTAGCACAGTGGAAGAGAAATTAATAAGTGTGGCAGGTTTCCACATTACTGGCTCAGACTTTGGCTGAAGCCTATAGAGGCGCCTGTCTGGATGTGTATGTTTAACCAAGTTCAAGGATGTTTAAGAATGGAATCAGTATGCCAGCCTCAGGTAGTGATTCCACTGCCAACTAACCACCACTGCCAACTAACTATGTACATGCTATGTTATATAACGTCAGGTCACAATGTAACACACCAGTGTGGCATGCTCTAGGGCCAAGTTTACATTAGACCGTATCTGTCTCGTTTTCTTCGCGGATGCACTGTCCGTTTACATTAAAACGCCTGGAAACGCCGGGAAACGGGAATCCGCCAGGGTCCACGTATTCAATCCAGATCGTGTCTGGTCCGGTGCTGTGTAAACATTGAGAATACGCGGATACGCAGTGCTGAGCTCTAGCTGGCGTCGTCATTGGACAACGTCACTGTGACATCCACCTTCCTGATTTGCTGGCGTTGGTCATGTGACGCGACTGCTGAAAAACGGCGCGGACTTCCGCCTTGTATCACCTTTCATTAAAGAGTATAAAAGTATGAAAATACTGCAAATACTGATGCAAATACTGCCCATTGTGTAGTTATGATTGTCTTTAGGCTTGCCATCCTTCCACTTGCAAGTGGTAAGTGACGCGCATGCCCGACATGCACTGAGATCACACACACAGCGGGTCAGTCCCGAATCACAGCTCGCGCGCTCTGTGAGCTGCGCAGGGCTGGAGTGCGCACCCTCCAGAGGGCACTCGCTGTTCAGGGCGGAGTGATTTGGAGCGCAGGATGCCTGCGGAGCCGAGCGTATCCGTGTATTGGCGTTGCTGTGTGCACGCGAATCGTGTATTGGTGTTGCTGTGTGCACACTAATCGTTTTAAAAACGTTAATCTGATGATCCGCTGATACGGTCTAATGCAAACCCCACCTAGGATACTATCCAGGAATGGAACAGGTTTTGCAACATTGGTTTGAATCCTGATGTTGACATAAAAGGCTGAGTTCAGACCTGCCCAGGTCTCTAGTTTATGGTGTATCTTGTTTGCTTACAGGAACATAAATACAAAGAAAAAAAAACAAAACTGCATGTTGAAATTTGACTTAGCAGCACAAAAAAAATCACACCACAAATTTATTTTAATTCGCTTATTTTCTTCGCAAATATGTATCATAATTGTTCATTATGTTCCTTTTTTGATCGATTTCTTACCTTCACATTTAAAAGATTTCCTGAGGTTAACTTATCACCTACTTGTGGTCATTCTATATCATTCAATGTTACCAGTTGACATGGGGGTTTTGCTTTGCAGGCCTTTGAAATAAAGTTTGTAAGACGGAAGTATTCCAACCATGGTGACATGATGTCAGATGCTGAAGGGGGGGCAGGGGGTGTACGGGCAGAATCTGTGGCAGGGGGAGGAGGGGCAGAACAGGGAGGGAGTTGAGCCTCCTGACCGTCTGGTGAAAGAAACTGTCCTTGAGCCTGCTGGTTTTGGCCCGGAGACTCTGCAGTCTCCTCCCCGACGGCAGCAGACTGAAGAGGCTGTGAGATGGGTGGGTGGGGTCACCTGCAATCCTGATGGCTTTGCGGGTGAGGCGGGAGTTATAGATATCCATAAGAGAAGGGAGAGAGACACCAATGATCCTCTCAGCTGCTCTCACGATGTGCTGCAGAGTCTTGCAGCAGGACACGGTGCAGGCGCCGTACCACACGATGATGCAGCTGGTCAGGATGTTCTCGATGGTGCCTCTGTAGAATGTGTGCATGATGGGGGCCAGGGCTCTTGCTCTCCTCAGTTTGCGGAGGAAGTACAGATGCTGTTGGGCTTTTTTGGCCAGTGATGTGGTGTTGTTGCTCCAGGACAGGTCTTCAGAGATGTGCACACCCAGAAACTTGGTGCTGCTCACCCTCTCCACTGCAGCACCGTTGAAGCTGTGCCAGGCCCTCAATTCTCTGCTATTTTTTCCTGCTTCACCATGACGCAATTCAAGATACTACATCATGCGTCACGTGGTGGGCTTTACAGCTGATCACACCAAGGTGCTTGCTGACCGCCGATATTTATTAGTTTGGTCCTACGTTTCCTTTCCTTCATATGTAACATAACGTCTTTCCTTCTCACTTTCTGTTATTGTAGTTGGTCTTTCACGTTTCATTCACGCACTCATGTCCGCCATTTTTCTCTTCTGTTTCAAATTTGTATCCCACAATGCCTTGCACGAACGGGGAAAGCCCACCACGTGACGCATGATGATGTATCTTGAATTGCGTCATGGTGAAGCAGGAAAAAATAGCAGAGAATTGAGGGCCTGGCACAGCTTCATAAATATATGAAGATAAACTTCATATCTGGTAGTGACCGAAAGAATGAGATCACGGATACAAGCGGTAGAAATGAGTTTTCTCCGCAGGGTGGCTGGGCTATCCCTTAGAGACAGGGTGAGAAGCCTGGTAATTCGGGAGAGACTCAGAGTAGAACTGCTGCTCCTCCACATCGAAAGGAGTCAGTTGAGGTGGTTTGGGCACCTTGTTAGGATGCTCCCTGGACGTCTCCCAAGGGAGGTTTTCTGGGCATGCTCCACTGGGAGGAGACCCCGGGGTAGACCCAGGACACGCTGGAGAGATTACATCTCCTGGCTGGCCTGGGAACACCTCGGTATTCCTCCAGAAGAGCTGGTGGAGGTGGCCGGGGAGAGGGAAGTCTGGGCTGCTCTGCTTAGGCTGCTACCCCCGTGACCCGGATCCGGATAAGCGGTAGAAGATATATATATCTTCTTCGGCCTCCGTCCGTCTACGTAAACGATGGTGAGTTGCACCTTGTGCAGCATCTGCGGTGTCTGTAGAGTCCAATTCTTGAGTGACCGTCCTTATTGCAGATGGAGCAGATAAAGTCTGTGTCATGATGTGGTGTTTTTTTTCTTCTGTTTTTGGCATCTGTGCTCTCTTAGCTGGCTCTGGTCATCTTCCGCTCGTTTTACTCCGATTTTGACAACATGCCTCCATGCGGAACGGTCTAGGGCAATGTCCTCCCAAGACTGAGTGTCAGTGTGTGCTGCCTTGAGGTCTCTTTTGCATGTGTCACTGTATCTCAGATGTGGGCGGCCAGTTGGACGTGTTCCACACTCCAGCTGTCCATATAGTAGGTCCTTGGGAATGCGGCCTTTGTCCATGCGGCACACGTGGCCGAGCCACCTGAGTCGGCGTTCACTGAGCATTGCGGAAATGGTCACTGATCTTGTCCTTTTGAGGACCTCAGAGTTGGTGACCCTATATACAGTATATAACTTCTTTGCGTAAAGTGTTATAGTAACATGTAACCAGAAAAGCTATTAAATTCTGTTTACTCAAGCAAATATAATCTACTTTACCACGAATAACAAAGGAACAATCAGGTCATTCTCATACACTAAATTCTCTGTTCAGTTAGTGGACAAAAACAAGACATCAGCAAGACGTTTCCACCCACAGAACTGCCGCTCACTCTGTTTTTTGTTTTTCACACCATTCTGTGTAAACTCTAGAGGCTGTTGTGTGTGAAAACCCCAGGAGATCAGCAGTTTCTGAAATACTCAAACCAGCAGCCCATCTGGCTCAAACCGACACCCATGCCCCAGTGAAACAAAGTCACATTTTGAGATCACAATTTTCCCGTTCTGATGTTTGAAGTGAACTTGAACTGAAGCTCTTGAATTGTATCTGCATGATTTTATGCATCGTGCCGCTGTCAAGGGATCGGCTGATTAAAACAGCAGGTCTATAAAGTGGCCGGCGAGTGTATAAGCAAGCGAACGCACCATAAAGAACAATCAAGATTGTAAAAACGTCAGAGAGAGCACTGAGTCTGTTGAAGTTTAATTGCTGGTTTAAGCACAGAAAAGTGTTTGTTCTGCCGTGAGGAGATCCTGATGATCCCAGAGCTGTTTGTAGCCAGGAGCCAAGGGAGCAAAATTGGCTGTGCTCTTTGGATGGGAGAGATGGCATAGTCTCGCTGTCCTGTTAATCGGAGTGACACCAGACAGACCCAGGTGTCTGTGAGCTCATGGATGTGGAAGAGGGTAGATAGCGCGTCTTCCGAGGCAGCAAGAGCAGCAGTTTGAAAAGATGCAGTGGTTAACTTCATATGTCTCAGAGGAGATATTGTATATGTTTGTCCCACTTGCCCTGGTTGGTTAGTTAGTGGGTGGGAGATGCCAAGACCTACATACCTGTCAACCTTCTTTTTTTTCTTTTGGCTTGTTTAATAATGTGCAGTGTGAATCCAAACCAAATACCAAACGAACCCAAGGTATCAATCATTAAACTTTTTTTTTCTTCCCATTTATGATAATTTTTCTTTCTACTGCCTTTATCTGCCGAATGCAACCCTTTCGGTTTCACATTCTCAAATTCTCTCTTGCTATCTCTTTAGGTGTGAACAGTTGCTGGGTGTGAATGGCAATTTGAGACAGGAGCTCATGTTGGTGAAAAGGGAACATGGAAGTGGTGAACACATTCACAAGCTGGAAGAAAGCCTGAACCGCCTTCTGCAGACTCTCATCCAAAAGTACATCCACACTCAAATATATTCAGTTTGGACTTACCGTATTTTCTGGACTATAAGCCGCTACTTTTTTCCTAGGTTTTGAACCATGCGGCTTATACAAAGGTGCGGCTATTCTGTGGATTTTTCTTCCACCGCTAGGGGCGCTCTAACCAGAAGTAGAATCAAAAATAAGATAGACGGAAAATCAATGCAAAGAAGAATTAGCAGATCTTTAGCAGATAGAACACGCACGACAAATTACTAACTGGTAATTATTTTCAAATCCAGCGAAGATGATTAAAGTGACTTGTGGTTTCAAACACAGGAGAAATGAAGGTAAATAAATACCGGTTATTTTCTCTTGGTTCTGTTCCGTTTTAATCAGCAAAGTTGCTGCCGTGTTAAAAGGCACTGTTCGGAAAGAATCTGTTCAGGTACATACATGTACATTTACAGTACAAAATCATTCTGTACATGCAGTAAATATCAACATAGATATCTGCGGCTTATAGCCCGGTGCGGCTTGTATATCTTTTTTTTTTTTTTTTTTTTTAAATAGAGCGGATGCGGCTTATATACAGGTGCGCTCTATAGTCCAGAAAATACGGTATTCCTCTTCTTTAGTCTTTGGGCTGGGTTTTTCCCCAACAGGTTTTTTTTTTTTTACTCTTAATAGTACTTTTAATCCTTGACGTAGTGAACTATTATCACAATGCATTTATTGATAGAGACTTCAGAGCGCTTCTGTCGCTCTGGATAAAGGTACGGGTATCTGCCAGATACCATAAAATGTAATTGTAGTCAATAAAGTGTCTGGCACAGTTATTTGCCTTTTTGAATTTTGATTAAAATCAGTAGGGGAGAGCAGGGAGACTTGGGACAAGTTTTCAGCTTTTGTAGATTGTGTGAAACTCTTTGCAGGTTGCGTCACATTTGCACTGCATTAGAGAGTATTTCCTGTACCCTCTTACCACAGCATTAGTTTCTCAACTCATCACATATACTGGCCTTCAGGCTTCAGTATTTCTGTCATTATTTTTTGTGGGAAGATATGAGACATTCAAGGGAGATATGGGACATGATGTTGGGAGACATGGAACAAAAATAAAATACATAGGTTTACATGTTTAACTTTTAGTTAATTATCAAAACTCGTAACGTATGAACTGTATGAACACATGATGCTGGTGCAGCTATAGAAAAATGTCAGTTTACCCAAACCTGTCACATCGTCGCATGCTCGAGCCTGCCGCAGCTCGAGCGGCCGCTGTCATTCATGCGCATGGAGCGTGTTGTGTGCACCTTTTGACACATGATCATTGGATCCACCTGTTGCTGCTTTGAGTGCAATCAGCACGCTCATAAAAGGATGCTGGCAACACAACAGCACAAAGTATTATCACAAGTACCATAGTCAGTCCAGAGCCCAAGTCCATGCCTAGTCCGGAGCCCAAGTCCAAGTCCATATCTAGTCTGGAGCCCAAGTCCATGCCTAATCCGGAGCCCAAGTCCATGCCTAGTCCGGAGCCCAAATCCAAGTCCATGCTTAGTCCGGAGCCCAAGCCCAAGTCCATGCCTAGTCCGGAGCCCAAGCCCAAGTCCATGCCTAATACAGAGCCCAAGTCCATGTCTAGTCCAGAGCCCAAGTCCATGCCTAGTCCGGAGCCCAAGTCCATGCCTAGTCTGGAGCCCAAGTCCAACTCTATGCCTAGTACAGAGCCCAAGTCCATGTCTGTTCTGGAGCCCAAGCCCCCATCCATGTCTAGTCCGGAGCCCAAGTCCAAATCCATGCCTAGTCTGGAGCCCAAGTCCATGTCTAATCCAGAGCCCAAGCCCTCATCCATGTCTATTCCCGAGCCTTCATCCATGTCTAGGCTGGAGCCACCATGTCCAGGCCTATGCCCAGGCCCATGATGATGCCTGAATCTATACCAGAGTCCATGCCCAAGCCCATGTCTATGCCTGAGCCCCCGACCATCCTTATACCCTGGTTTAAGGCTCGAACGGAACCCAAGCCTCCACTTAACCCCAAGTTCTGGTGCCATGTCTGCCCAGTGCCTGAGCGGCGCTCTGAAAGGACTTCTGCTCATACCAGGTCCTTAACCTCGAGGCAGCCTAAGGAGGATTTTAGCTCCCGGAGGGACCCTCTTGGGGGGTGTTTCTCTCACACTGTTACATACTCAAGCCTGGGGCAGCTCTAGCGGCTGCTCTCTGCTACTTTGAGCACAATTAGCACATTCATCAAAGGACGCTGGTAACACAACATCAGCACCAAGAATTATCATGAATACCATTTGCATGTTTGTTTTTAGCCATGTTTATGACTCTGGTTAAAACACTCTTTCTGTTTGCATTTGGTTTTGTTGGTGTTTTTGTTACTCTGACCTTGCCTCATATTTTGTTTTTATAATCTGTATAACACGCCTGTAAAATAAACCTCTTTCTGCACTTACATCCATCTACCGGTGCTTACCTGACAAAACCTGATTAGACAAAATGGTTCTGTTCTCAAGAAGGAATGAAATAAGCTTAATCCTCATGCAGGTACACGCCCACATTTAAAAAAAAATTAAACAATTTTCTATTTGTGAACCAGAAGAAAAAACCTGTAACATGATGAACTGTCCCAACTCTCCCCATCTGGCCATTTTGAAAAAAAAAATCCTTAAATATATTTTCCCCAAAATTTAAGTTTAATAAATAATGCTTTATCTGGTAACTCTAGGCTCCATACTTTAATTCCTAACAAATCCCAGATTCACCAGCGTACATTACAATGTAGAATGGAGGTGGAGGCAAAGTAGAAAATACAAGGTTTGATTGACAAAAATATTTAACTGCACAATCCTTACTGCAGTCTCCAGCGTCATGACTCCAAAGGAAGTAGGTTGCTCTAAGGGCCAACATCTAACTTCTGATGGAATCTAAAACCTGATTGGTTGAAATTAATTAATGGGAATGCAAACTGTCCCAAGTCTCCCCTATACATTTAAATGTAAAAAATGTTATAAAAGCCTGTATATTTGTTTCTCATTCTATTTTATGGTTCCTCAGCTCCTTGGTGGTGGAGAAGCAGCCCCCTCAGGTGATTAAGACCCAATCCAAGTTCTCCAGCACTGTGCGCTATCTTCTGGGAGAGAAAGTGGCTCCTGGGAAGCCGGTGCTCCTGAAGGCACAGATCATCACGGAGTCACAGGCCAGAAACATCGGACAAGGGCTTATACCAAAGTAGGTATTTTATCATATATTTTATTTCAGCTATATTTTTTGTGCCATGGTTTACTTCATAGGTGCAAGTTCGTATAATAGGATTAATGGGGAAGTGATTAATGGGATGCATTTTGCCCCACGGCTTGTTTATTTATGGGAAATTATGAAGTGCAAAATGTTGGACAGAGATTATTATCTGAACCTGTTTCCATTTATCAAGGTTGCTGGCCATTCTCTTGCGTTCTAGAAAACATAATCAATCTGAGAAATGTGCTTTGATGCAGTCCTTGGTCTTGAAATGTTTTTTTTTTTTTTGTGGATGATTTAAAGACATTTCAGCTTTTAGATAAGTAATTTTAAACCTTTTAAACTTATCCAGCCGCTGGTCTCTGACAAGGAGTAAGCAAATATACTTCACATTTAATATTTCAGCAAAACAGTTGTGTTTCAGGAAGTAACAGGTCATTAGTGGTTGCATTATTCATGCTGTTGTTGTGGATGCCAGCAATCTGAGTGACTGACAAACTTGTATACCATATACAGTCATGGAACCATTTAGAAAATGGACTTCTAACGAGATTGGGAACTTTAGACAAATTAACTCTCTGATTGCATGTGTTATTTACTGCCTGTGATAAACTGGTGTTGGTTTTGGTACAAATATGGAAAATGCCATGGGTTGTATGGAGCATTATCAAATGCTAAGTTAGATAATTACAAAATTAGGGGAAGAAATCAAAACACGTAATGAACATCAACATGGATTATTGCCAGATTCACAAATGTCCAATAGGAGCAACTCATACCAGACCAACACCCAGACAGAAAGCACACACACACTCCTTAAAGGAACAGTCCACCGTACTTCCATAATGAAATATGCTCTTATCTGAATTGAGACGAGCTGCTCCGTACCTGTCCGAGCTTTGCGCGACCTCCCAGTCAGTCAGACACAGTCAGACGCGCTGTCACTCCTGTTAGCAATGTAGCTAGGCTCAGTATGGCCAATGGTATTTTTTGGGGCTGTAGTTAGATGCGACCAAACTCTTCCGCGTTTTTCCTGTTTACATAGGTTTATATGACCAGTGATAGGAAACAAGTTCAGTTACACAAATTGAAACGTAGTGATTTTCTATGCTATGGAAAGTCCGCACTATAATGACAGGCGTACTAACACCTTCTGCGCGCTTCGACAGCGCATTGATATCTGAGCTCCGTATCAGTGCGCTGCTGAAGCGCGCAGAAGGTGTTAGTGTTAGGTGTTACTACGTTTCAATTTGTGTAACTGAACTTGTTTCATATCACTGGTCATATAAACCTATGTAAACAGGAAAAACGCGGAAGAGTTTGGTCGCATCTAACTACAGCCCCAAAAAATACCATTGGCCATGCTGAGCCTAGCTACATTGCTAACAGGAATGACAGCGCGTCTGACTGCGTCTGACTGACTGGGAGGTCGCGCAAAGCTCGGACAGGTACGGAGCAGCTCGTCTCAATTCAGATAAGAGCATATTTCATTATGGAAGTACGGTGGACTGTTCCTTTAAACTCTCAGGTAGTGTGAGATTTAAAAACAGCGAGCCATTTAATAGGCATATCAGATACTCGCTGGCTGTGCTGTGAAAATTGTCCATGCAGGCACTCATGTAAGTTTCTGAATCTGTCATTGCTTAACTCTTGAATATTTTCTATCGTGAATACTATCATTAAAAAGCTTATAATTTCCGCTTTCCAAATAAATTTATATCATTAAGATCTGTTCAGTACTTTGGGAGTAACGGCAGGTTGAATTCAGTACAACAGAGTAAAACTCTGCTCACGTGACGTCGGGAAACTGCCAGTGCTTCTCTTTTTGAGTCATGAGAACATGCTCGCTCTCTCTCTCTCTCTCTCCTGATCAATTTCCGACTGGATTACTCATAAATATCAATCAGATAACTTTTATAGGGATGTTCTCTAAATTTTCCATCTGCTAGTTTTGATGTTATGATTCACGGGAGACTTTGAAGTGAGTTTTCGTAGCTTTACCTACTTATTTTTTTTTCAAATCAAACTGATTCAGGGAAATAAATAACTATTTTAGAATACAACTGGAGTTATATATTTTTGATGAAAAATATTGAGATCTTAGTGGTTGGAATGATATTTTAAAGAACCGGACATCAGAAACGTGAGTGTCAATTTCAATTCAATGAATGTGAATTGGTTATCGGATGTGGATCAGACAGTTTTTTCAAGGTTCACTTTGAAAGCTGTGAATATTAATCGAAATAATAATTTATATTCTTTCATATAAACACTAGTAGGCCCTACTTTTGAGAAGTACGTATAAAGCCCTACAGAGCACAAAGAGGGTATTAGAAATAATCTTTTATGACTTTTTTATTGAGTGTACCGATTTCACGCTTTTACCTAATTAGCAGAATTAATATTAATTAAATACTGTTTTTAAGAAAAAAAAACATTTGATCTCATTGGTTAATGAGGCCCATTTTGGACCATGTGATCCTAATACATAATATTACAGCAGTTTTCTAAAAATTAAGCTGTTTTTTCAATCTTTAATTTGTAATATCTCAACAACGGATACATATATTTTGATTCTGTCAAAAAGTAAGTTGTTCTGCATTAAATTCTGAATTCATTGAGAGCAGTTTCAAGCAATTTGGATTGAATTGAAAGTTTCACCTGATATACTTACATTTAGTAAAACATGTAAACAGTGACATAAAGCACCAAGTGCATCTGCAAGAATTCATAACCTGAAAGAGAAAAGTGTTCGAGTGTGTATATGCAACAAAAAAGTCAAACAGCCACAAAATAGACCAATTCAAACCCAAGTTTATGAGTAATAATAACAAATATTGAAAAGAAATAATACAAAAGGTGATCGATGTAATCAGTTTTAAAATGTTTGGACGTGTCCAGTTATACAACCATTTTGGTACAGCTAGAAATAATTAGTAAAGACATTGTACGAAGGGACAAGTAGCTTATCGTGCTCTTTATACTGACATACAGGACCAGTCAAAAGTTTGGACACACTTTCTAAGTCAGTGGTTATTCTTTATTGCTATTAATTAAAAGTCACGTCATGTCTTAAAGTAATGATGGATGTCATTTCTCTTTACTTAGTTGAGTGGTTCTTGACAAAATATGAATTACTACAGTTGTGGTTTTAGGGCTATTTACTGTATTTTTATTATTTACTGGTTACTGTTAGATCTCAAACGCATTAAGAAGGCAAGAAATTGCACTAATTAATTTTTGACGAAGCACACGTGTTAATTGAAAAGCATTCCAGGTGACTACCTCATGAAGCTGGTTCAGATAACGCCAGTAGTGTGTGAAGCGTCGTCAAGGTAAACACTGGCTACTTTGAAGAATCTAATTTAAAAAAAAAAAAAGGATGGTTCGTGTTGAACACTTTTTATTCACCACATAATTCCATCTACACTCACTGGCCACTTTAATAGGAACTTTTAAAGTTCCTATTAAAGAAATCTTAGGATCTTGATCCGAAGATTCCTGTTCTTGGCTGCAGGACTGGAACCCAATGTGTTCTTCTTTCTGCTGTTGC
This sequence comes from Neoarius graeffei, assembly GCF_027579695.1. NCBI lineage: Eukaryota > Metazoa > Chordata > Actinopteri > Siluriformes > Ariidae > Neoarius > Neoarius graeffei. The sequence goes on along the minus strand of NC_083581.1, from coordinate 69,776,714 downwards.
ATGCTGAGATGCTTTTCTGTTTACCACGGTTGTAAAGAGTTGCTATGAGTTACTATATCCTTCCTGGCAAAAAAGCTCAAACCAGTCTGGCCAGTTTCCTCTGACCTCTCTGATCAACAAGGCGTTTGTATCCACCCACAGAACTGTCGCCCACTCACTTCATGTTTTTTTTGCACCATTCTGTGTAAACTCTAGAGACTGTTGTGTGTGAAAACCCCAGGAGATCAGCAGTTTCTGAAATACTCAAACAAACAAGCAGTCCATCTGGCTCAAATCAACACCCATGCCACAGTGAAAGAAATCACACTTTGAGATCACAGTTTTTCCCGTTCTGATGTTTGAACATTGTGAACATTAACCGAAGCTCTTGATTTGTATCTGCGTGATTTGATGCATTGTGTTGCTGTCAAGGGATTGGCGGATTAGAGAACCGCATAAAACAGCAGATGGCCGGTGAGTGTATGTTCCATGTGTTATTTCATAGTTTTGATGTCTTCAGTATTGTTCTACAATGTAGAAAATAGTCAAAATACAGAAAAACCTATGAATGAGTAGGTGTGTCCAAAGTTTTGACTGATGCAGTATATATCAGAATCAAAATTAGCTGCAGAGAACCCTCAGTTATTTTAGGGTAATCTGGCTACTTTTATTTTAAACTCTTATCTTGGTCATTATAAGGGCTAACTATACATGCTGTAGCTTTTTTTTTTTTCTCCAAGAACAGTCTAGGCCAGGGGTTTTTAAAGTGTGGGAGAGTCAGCCCCCCCTCGGAGAGCAAATAAACAACAGCGCCCCCCCTTACAATTTTTGTTGTTGCTATACTTAATGTTCCATTTGTATTTAAAAAAAAAAAGGTTGTTGTACACATTATTTTTTTCTTTTTCACATTTTAAACATCTGTGCTTTTTAAAACATCTTGTTTTACACATTTTAAACATCTCATAGCATCGTTAGCTAGCACCTCTTGGCAGACAACACACTGTGGCAGTGGAGCATCTTCAGATCCAGTCCATGAAAATCCAAACTTTAAATAATCGTGGTCATACTTCCTTCTTTTTCCAGTCCCCCAGGATTCCGCGGGCCTTTTTTGTGATTGTTGCGGGCTAAAATGTCTGATGTTGCGGGGGTTTCCAAAAAAATTGCGATGAAAGTTGCGGTGTTTAGGTTTTTGTTGTGATTACATTGCGGGAGGAAGTGAAAGTTGCGAGAAATTGTTGCGATTTTCTCTTTTTGTGATTAAAATTGAGTGATATGTTAAATATTAAGTTATTACTGAAAAACTATTGATTAAAAAAAACAAAGACACTGAGAAATGGTCCTATAAACAACTTTACCAATATAAAAGATTACCAGGACTACAAAAATGCAGAAAAATAGGCTTTACTTATCCAAATGCACCTGTTGGTTCAAAAGTTAAAGTGCATAGAACCTCACAGCACAACATGAAGTTACCTTAAAATATAATATAAATGCCTCAGCTTTCATGTAAGAAAAAAAACTATTAATACTAGTACCGTGTGCAGGCAGTCTCTCCTGAATACTAAATTAAACAGTAATTATAAACTAATAAAATAAATGGCTCAGGCTTCATAGAAGAAAAAAAAAACAATTTGAACAGAATCTCACAGTATGATGCTGAAGCTGCCTAAACAATGGAAAATAAAATACCATTTTGGCAAAAATGTTGGCATCCATTAATTTCTTGTATTAAGTAAAAAAAAATAAAGTGCACACAGTCCTTCACTGTAAACATAACACACTTTCAGCAACAGAATTTAAGCCTATATAAACATTGTCTCGCACATCATGCAATGTTGCCAGATACTGCTGACGTTTTCCATTCCAAAATATGTTCAAAACCCGCCAAAATGCACTTGAAACCGCCAATCTGGCAACACTGCGGCGCATGCTGCTTCTCTTGAACATAGACATCCGGAAGTAAGGCGGAAGGTAGTTTGTCGATGTCACCTCAAGACGACGCCAACGATTGTTCAAATTTGCGGGAAAGTTGTGGTGATTGGATATAATTGCAACACCGCCCTGAATTCGCGGGGATTGGTTGAATTTGCGCTGAAGTTGCAAATCGCAACATCCTGGAGGCTCTGTTTTTTTGCTTGGCTGTCTCCTCACTCCCTGTAGCTTCAGGTACTAAAAATCGATCCATTTTGTCTCTCACGTTGCGCCCCCCCTGAAGAACTCTGGCGCCCCCCAGGGGGGGGCGCGCCCCACACTTTGAAAAGCCCTGGTCTAGGCAATCGAGTGCTTTCATCATTTAATATGATAATACTTGCACATTTTTAATATTAACCTTAAAGCTAGACGGCCTTTCGATTTCATAAAATCGATTAAATTTCGTTCCCTCTGAAATTTGGTCATTGTGATATATGTTTATTTCTGTAATATCTCACAAATTATCAGACCATTCTGTGGCTGGGAAGTTATTTAGTTTGAGGGGATTCCTGAGCAAATAACGTGCATGAAATCACTCGCTTCGTGTAGCCAAGCAGACAGAGGAAGTCCGTGTGCGCATACGCAGGTTTACCTTCTTCTTCTTCTTCTTTGGGTTTTACAGCAGCTGGCATCCACAGTGTTGCATTACTGCCATCTACAGGTTTACCTTTGAGCGTGCACTGACAGTTCCATCATTCTGTCGGTAAACAAACAGCTGATCACACCGAGGTGCTCTCTGACCGCCGATATTTACACTACCGTTCAAAAGTTTGGGGTCACCCAGACAATTTTGTGTTTTCCATGAAAAGTCACACTTTTATTTACCACCATAAGTTGTAAAATGAATAGAAAAAATATAGTCAAGACATTTTTCTGGCCATTTTGAGCATTTAATCGACCCCACAAATGTGATGCTCCAGAAACTCAATCTGCTCAAAGGAAGGTCAGTTTTATAGCTTCTCTAAAGAGCTCAACTGTTTTCAGCTGTGCTAACATGATTGTACAAGGGTTTTCTCATCATCCATTAGCCTTCTGAGGCAATGAGCAAACACATTGTACCATTAGAACACTGGAGCGATAGTTGCTGGAAATGGGCCTCTATACACCTATGGAGATATTGCACCAAAAACCAGACATTTAGTAGAATTTAGCTAGAATAGTCATTTACCACATTAGCAATGTATAGAGTGGATTTCTGATTAGTTTAAAGTGATCTTCATTGAAAAGAACAGTGCTTTTCTTTCAAAAATAAGGACATTTCAAAGTGACCCCAAACTTTTGAACGGTAGTGTATTAGTTTGGTTCTGCGTTTCCTTTCCTTCGTATATAACATAACGTCTTTTCTTCTTGCTTCCCGTGACTGTAGTCGGTCTTTCACGTTTCATTCGCACATTCACGTCCTCTATTTTTCCCTCTTGTTTCAAATTTGTATCCCACAATGCCTTGCACGAACGGGGAAAGCCCACCACGTGATGCACGACATAGTATCTTGAATTGGGTCATGGTGAAGCAGGAAAAAATAGCAGAGAATTTAGGGCCATGTGGCCTTAAATTCATTAATTGTTCTATTTTAAAAATAATAATAAAATTGGAAGTCTGTGATTCGAATTCAGTCACTTTCAGTCCACTAAACAAAAATAATTGAATGTCAGGGAAAAAATTTTTTATGACCTCCACTTGAAAAATCTGAAAGGCAGTCTAGCTTTAATGTCAAGGGAGAAAAAAGGATTGAATCTTATGAAATTGTTAGGTTTTTACATGTATCTCACCATAAAATGCTGGCAGTAGAGATGTCTTTTGACTGTGTCGGGAAGATTGTCTGGAATCTGGTAATATCAGAACCATGATGGTGGGATACTCTGGCTTAGAAATTTGCAAAGATATGTGCGTAGTGCCTAATGGGGGAGAAAAGGTCATTGTTTTATTTGATGTGAATTCAAAGCTGGATGACTGGACAAGTAATAAGTTACACAGTGAAACAACTAGTTTCATCAGAAAGGGTACATTCTACTATTTATTTTGATATGTGGTATGTTGTGCAGCGATATGGACTTATTCATCTTATTCACCCAGAGAATTACGAGTGTGAAAATTGGTGACAAAATTAGTAAAGATATAACTTTGTAGACATTTGACCAGTTTCCTAACGCAATTACAGTGAAACCTCATGTTACGATCACTTCAAAATTACGACCACCTCAAAATTACGAACAGTTTTTCACGGTCCCGATTGCTTGCTTATATATTTCATTGGTCACGGCCTTCAATAATGCGACCGCCTCAATATTGCGTATTACGACCATTAATTTCGGTCCCACCCGTCGAAAATCAATGTAATTAAACCTCGAAAATACGGGCACCCCCCCGTCATGTCAAAACATGGGGCACAAGAGCTTTCACGACATCTGGTTTATGTCATGCCACAAAATTTTTTACGTCATGCTGCAAAATTAAGATCGACTTGTACGACAATGAGTAGAAAACATAATGAGTTGTCTTTGAAAGAAAAAATTGATCTGATTAACGAAAGTGCGGGTAAAAGTCAGCGTCAGCTAGCAGAAAAGTTTGGAATTGGCAAAACGCAGGTAATCTATGCAACGAGGTGTGAAGTGAGCTTTAGTAGATCGATTTGAATAGAAAAAGCTCAAGTTGTTAAAAGTGTCATAAGGCCACACCAATTTAATTAGTTGGTTCTCGGATTTTTTCAGGAAAAATATGAAGCGAGCGGGCGAAATAAAAATAAAATTAAAAAAATGCTCTGATGGTAAAATTAGCGGTGGAAATAGACCAAACAATACAAGCAAACCAGTAAACAGAATTTCAACATACCTGTCAAAGATTTTATGCTTCTGTTTGCTGAATATCCTAACAATCACTAACACAGGCTTTGCAGGATTCCCCTCCACAGGCATGTTTCTTCCACAAGTCTTTATCTAAAGTGAAAGGGGCGATTTGATTGGTTTTCGATGTCACGTGACCTCACGTCACGTGCAGGGCTCTACACTAACTTTTTTTTTCAGGAGCACACGTGCTCCTAAGTTAAAAAATTTAGGAGCACAGGGAAAAAAATGGGGGCACAAGCACAAGTAGGTTTTCATTTTAAAGGTTTATTGCAGCGCAAACCTTAGACGCACCAACACATAAAACGCAAAATTCAATTGAGAATGAATGAATGAATGAATGAATGAATAACGAACAACTGAATGAATGAACAAACAGTAGCTAAACAGAGAGCAGAGCTCAGCAGAGCTAACAACATCATCAAGGACAGCTCCCACCCTGGCTCTGAGTTCTTTGACTTGCTGCCCTCAGGCAGGCGTTACAGGTGCATCAAAGCAAGGACCAACAGACTCAAAAACAGTTTTTTCCCACAGGCCATAACCACCTTGAACAATTAGCCTTTTTCACATTACGTCACTTGCAGGGGAACTCATATCCGTTTTCAGCCTTTTGAATGGAAGAAGAGGTATACGGCGGCAACACATGTTAACAAAACTGTGTCATTCACAGATAAGATTGATAATAATATTGCGCATTGTTGTTTATCATTACGTATAGTTAGCGACCATTCCAGTCACCTATCTGCCTTGTTTTGGAAAGGAAGTTTACTGACTTTCTATGGTTGCTACTTGTTAGCCAGCAGATTAGCATGCCGCCTCTTCTTCCATTCAAAAGGCTGAAAATGGATGTGAGGTTCTTCTGCAAGTGACGTAATGTGAAAAAGGCTAATTACATGCACTGACTGATGCCACTTCTGGCAGGTGCAACAATGCACCAACAAGGACCTAAAAGGACAATATTCTCACACTTACCTGATACAGTGCAATACTTATTACTAGGGGTGGGTATTGGCAAAGAAGTCACTATTCAATTCGAATCACGATTCACATGCTACGATGCGATACTATCACGATGCATCACGATTCTTGAATTATTGCGATGCATTGCGATATATTCAACATACTTCAGTGAAAATGTAAAAAAAAAAGCATAATTACCAGTGGCTGTGTACGATCTGGATAGCGTCTCCAATTGATGCATAACTCAGAGCAACTCAGTTCATAACTGAATTTATTGAAACGACTTTGGAGGTAGTTGCCATTAAAACAAATATTACTGTTTCCATACTTAACAAGTGGACACACTAATGACAAAAAGTGCATAGGATTTATAAAACTAAAAATAATAAAAGAAAACTAATAGCAGCAGTTTTCAATTTCTTTGCAGCACCTGCAGTATGGGAGGACAAGGCAATAATAAATATCAAAATATATATACTATATTACTCAGTACATTAAATTATCATCATCATCATTATATTATTTGTTACATTACTTTACATTATATTTAAATGCCTTATGCATTTATAGTTTGTGGAGCATCCTCAAATTAGGAAACAATACACTCACTTAGCATATTTCTTTTAGCATGTTGTAGTACCGCAGCAGTTATGTCAGACTCGGTGAGTGTGCAGATGTCCTTCTCAGATTTACGTATTTCTGCAGACAGGAGTGCAGCGTGGATGGCAGGCTGTTGCTCTAAAAAGCGCTCAAGCATGTCATGCGCGCTGTTCCAGCGAGATTTGTAAACAGAGTCACAGTCGCATATGATGTCTATGCAGAATGTCTAGGTCGCAGTAGCCTGCCGCCGGAAATGCCACTGGCATGAAGGCAGCGGGCGTCAAAAACTCCACGGCGACATCTACAGGACTGGAAGTTGTATTCTACTTGTTTTTGGCTGATGTTCGCCAACCATTCATACAATTTTATTTATTCATTTTTTAAAATTAATAATCGATATTTGGCATCAAGAATCAATGCAGTATATCGTGAAAGTTAGTATCGCGATGCATTGTCATGACGATTATTTTGCACACCCCTACTTATTACAGTGCAACCTCACAGAGCAACTTTTTAGTTTTTATAGCTTTTGTATATTTCATATTTATATTTCTACACTTTTACATCCATACCCAATACAATGCAATACCAAATACAGTGCAATATCCTGAGTTTTGTAGCTGAACTGAGTTTCTATAACTAATGTGCAATTAACATCTGCAACTCAACACGCCCAGTTGTGTATATATATTCTTTGTTTTTCTGCTGTGTTGTGACATGCACCATTTGTATATACTGTATATCATTTGTTTTTCTGCTGTGTTGTATGTTCCCATCTAAATGTTTGCACTGGGGTGTGTGCTTTCCATCTCATTATATAATTTTCCCGCACCTTCTGCCGTCGTTCTAGCTTTCTTCACTACACTTTCTTCCACGTCCATTCTTTTATTCTTGTTTCCACCATCATTGCTTTTAAAAAACGCCGTTATTCTCTGCATAGCGAATATATTTCTCAGCTCGGTCCGAACCAGCTCTCAGTTATCGCTCAGCTGAATGATCTGATGAATCCCTAAAAAGCACTTTTCCCACCTAATGCCACACCCACAACATACAACTGTGGGAAAGAGGGGCAATCACAGAAAGATGAGTAGAAAACGGGAAATGTTACGGTGGATATTTATTGTGATGGCAGGCTATTGTAGCGTCAGCACAAAAGCACCAGACTCAACTTTAACTGAAAGTGTTATTCAGTAGCCTAAGAGGCTGTCCACACGGCAACGGATTCAGGTGAATCTGATAAAATTGTTTATCGTTTCGGCCTGGTGTCCACACAGCACCGGCGTTTTGGGTGCCCCAAAACGAGAACGAGTTCCAGAGTGTAAAAATCTGGCAACGGCGCCGTTGCGAAGTCGTCTGGATGAGTAGAACAGATTTGTTTACAATGACGTCACAACCACATGACTAGAACAAGCAGCACTCGCTGTTTTGTATGAACCACTGCATTGCATTCACTTTTGTATACAGCTTTTCTTTTAAATAAACAAGTAACTGAACCATTTCTTGAATTTCTTTTTTTATTGGATAAGACTGCTTCTCAAAATGTTCACACACAATATAAAAAGTTATATAAATTATATAAAAATGCTTTTCAAAATGTTCACACACAATAAGAAAATTAAGTTATATAAAACTATGCACACTAATAAAACTAATTTGTACACACAGAAGGCACGATTTCCTCGCGTAGTCGCAGCCATCTTCTTCTTGTTGTTGTGTGCTTGTTCCTGTGAGTGCTTCACGCCGGGTAGAAGAAGGGGTTTATGCGCATGCGTCCTACTTCTTCTATTGTTCTGGTGTAGCGCATGTAGAGGTGTGGCATGTGTATTGCATCGTTTTCAGCAAGCGTTGCGTTGCCATATGTACCTGATATTTTACTGATCCTTTGCCCATGTGGACGCAATATTTTTTTTAATAAAATCTCGTTGCCATTGTCGTGTGGATGTAGCCTAAACTTATTCAAGCTACAGACCAAGAAGAATAAAAATGCTGAAATCTCATGTCCCGGTAAAACGCACTAGCATGGCAGAACGGCAAAAAAAATGTAACTTTTTCACACACACACCCCCCCCCCCCCCCCCCGGCTACCATGGGAACCACCGCAGTGCAAGACAGAGGCAATGCACGCAACTACAGACAGGGAGCAAGGCGCAGGCAGAACACACACACACACGTACACAACACTGAACACACACACTTACAACAATACAGGCCGTTACTCGTCACACTATATTAGGTAGGCTATCCAGCGCTGGATTTACATACTTTACAGTTTAACGTTTGATACATTTTAGAATGTTAAACTCGTCGCGTCTGTGCTCAGTGCTTTCCTAAATTGTCGGCCGCAAGAAGCCCTCGCACGAATGCGCGTTTTTTTTTTTCTTCGTTCGCATGCCGAAAAATTCGCTCGCAAATGCGAGTGAAATGTGCGCACTGTAGAGCCCTGGTCACTTGACCTTTTCTGTTGGCGGGAGTTTGATTTCTATTTTTTTTTTTTTCATTTTGCATTTTTTTCAAGCGGCGATTCCGAGAACCAACTAATTAAATTGGTGTGGCCTAATTATGAAAGAGTATTCAGAACGAGATTTTAATTTCTTGTTTCAATGACTTGTGTAAGTTTGCTGTATGGTTTACATTTAAAAATGGTATGGTTTTAATTATGATTAATTCTATTACAAGTTTATTAAAAGTTTAAATGAAAACTTAGTTATATTGTTTTTTACATGTTGTATTACATGTACATTTGTACTTGCTAGACACACAAACCACACACATGCTATACTTTTGTTTAAATTTAGCTTGTTGATTTAATCATTTATCAATGAAATACAATAAACTAGTTCATAAATTTATTACATGTAATACAACATTATTAAGAACATCATGCATGCACGTTGCTATGCAACAGCTCAGCAACTGTCAGTATATCTTGCCAACTCAATATTAAGACCACTTCGACCTGGTCCCAATGGTGGTCTTAATATTGAGGTTTCACTGTACTTTGGTATGTACAAATGCGACTCGCCTCATGACAGAGCTCCACTTCTGCTCTTTCTTGTGAAGTGTGTTTCATTTCATTTCTATGCCGTAACGAGTTCATGAGTAATTCAGTCAAGAGTAACATGTATGGATATGAACACAGAGCTGTATGCAGATTGTAATTATTATGAAATTTGATGTAAATTCTTTTTCTTTTTTTTTTTTTTGCTAATGCTTCGTGGTGCAAAGAAGCATCCAGTATCAGTGGAAAGGCCAAGTCATGCCGTATCATGTGATATGTGACACACCTCACTGTGATGAACAATTTATAAGCAGTTCAACTGAAAATAGGGGGTGGGAATTTGGACACAGTTTGGGTTCAAAAGGTGAACATAAACTTGTCAGCGGGCAGAAATGCTGTTGTTCAAACGGTTGCAGTAGAGTTTAAACAATGAACGGTGACGTGACTTAACAGTGTTTTTGGAAAAAGTCGTACCACGTTTCCTAGCTGTGTGTGTGTGTGCATTTGGTTTTGTCAACACTGAGTTTTTAGATGGTGGTTCGCCATCCAAGAAGACACACAGGGCTGAAAGACAATATGAAGAGTTTGGTTCCAAAACGCTATATATCCAATTCCATAGTTTTGAGAAAAATCACTTTTTCTGATTACGGGAAGTGATAAAAGGAAAACCACTGTATCCTGTTTTAAAATGTATTGACTAACTCCTTAATGATAATAAACTTCAAAAATGAAATCCAGAACTAATTAACAGCTTTCAACCGAACCAAGTAATTCTTTTTTTGTCAAGTCGCTACATATCCACGCCACGGCATTTTTCCTCAAAATGCTACATATCCCTTTCTATTTAAAGTGCATTTAACTGTGTTCTTTCATGACAGATTATTTTATTATTTTATTTTTTGAGATTATTTTATCGAAATTGTTCATAATTCAGCATGAAATTGTCCAATAAATGCGAGAAGTGACAAAGCGATTTCCTACTTCATGGGCGCAGCCATCTTCACACCGATGGCGGCCTCTGATTGGCTAAATGGATATGTCTAGTTTTGAGAAAAATCAGTGATGGTGCTTGTTGTGTTTTGGAATGAAAGGCCGTAATGCAGTGTGTAAATCAATGGCAGATATCATGTTTTGGCGAAAACTGAATATGGTATGAGCAGGGCTCCACGCTAACTTTTTTTTTTCAGGAGCACACATGCTCCTAAGTTAAAAATTTTAGGAGTACAGGGAAAAAAATGGGGGCACAAGCACAAGTAGGTTTTCATTTTAAAGGTTTATTGCAGCGCAAACCTTAGACACACCAACACATAAAACGCAAAATTCAATTGAGAATGAGACCCCTTCCTGCCCTTGAAGACAGTCAAGGAACCTGCATAGCATGCCTCCTCTCTGAGGTGCTGTCTTCATTCCCTGCAGTACCATGACTGTCTTCCTGACTGCTGAGATGGCCTGAGGTAGAATGAAGTCATTCTTTTGCAGGATGCAGCTTAGAGAGGCCAGCTCATTAAAAACATCTGCCAGGAAATGGCTAAATGCGCAGAAGGTTACCGCCTGCATTTCCTTCATAATCTGAATAGGTAAAAAAAGAACAGTTAAAAAATGCCTTGTTAACAGTAGTGATATTGATTATAATATGCCAAGCAACTATCATATGGAATGTCTTACAATTTCAGAAAAACTCACCTTCTTTGCCCGACCTTTGACCTCAGCACTGTCTGCTGAGCAGGCAAGGTGCTCCATGTGGTGCAGCACTACGGCATACTGGCCACTGTCGGTGGCCAGGCTCCCTCCTTTGGCTGACCGGAGGAGAACAGACAGTGCCCGGTGCACATGAGGTATCCACCTTGTCCCCTTTACACTAGAAGGAGTTAGGGTCTTAACTCCTAGCTCCTCACCCAGTGTATTTAACTCTCGCCTCAATTTGGGGCTGGTGTGGTACGTTTTCCACACAAGGTGGAGAAGGTCATAGACCTTGGCCACCATTGGCTCACTCCTCTGAACGTTGAGAATGGCCAATTCCAACCTAGATATTGAAAACAAATCAATTAATCACTGCATACATCAAGCATGAGATTCTGTAATATAGTCCGGATAAACTGTACATTAACCTGTGAGGCATGCAATGAATCGGGATGATGTGATTCCCGGCTGTCTCTTTCAAAAGAGCGCTCACTCCCCTGTGAACACCCATGTTCACTGATGCCCCATCTGCCCCAAAAGCCACACACTTGGCCTTCCAGTTGGGTGCGTTTAGAGCATCAAATGCCGCATTTGTTCCATCCAGGACGCCTTAAGTTATATAAAAGGGAAAATTCAATCTCAAAGAGTAGCCATTTTAATTAACAATTATGTATATTATTTGCCCATGTGGGGCGGCACGGTGGTGTAGTGGTTAGCGCTGTCGCCTCACAGCAAGAAGGTCCTGGGTTCGAGCCCTGGGGCCGGCGAGGGCCTTTCTGTGTGGAGTTTGCATGTTCTCCCCGTGTCCGTGTGGGTTTCCTCCGGGTGCTCCGGTTTCCCCCACAGTCCAAAGACATGCAGGTTAGGTTAACTGGTGACTCTAAATTGACCGTAGGTGTGACTGTGAGTGTGAATGGTTGTCTGTGTCTATGTGTCAGCCCTGTGATGACCTGGCGACTTGTCCAGGGTATACCCCGCCTTTCGCCCGTAGTCAGCTGGGATAGGCTCCAGCTTGCCTGCGACCCTGTAGAAGGATAAAGTGGCTAGAGATAATGAGATGAGATTTGTCCATGTAGGTCTGAATCATGTTGTAATTAAACCAATAATGTCTATTTATAATACTTACAATAATGTTATTTATAATATTTATAATAAATCTATGTATTTATACATTTATCTATTTGTGTACCTATCTATTTGTGAGTATGCACTGTGTGTGTGTGTGTGTGTGTGTGTGTGTGTGTGTGTGTGTGTGTGTGTGTGTGTGTGCAGTGTTGCCAACTCAGTGAGTAAAGTTGCTAAAAGGCTGACTTCTCTAAATGACATAATTTGCATGTCCCAATGGTTGGGGAAAATAATAATACAGATAGTATTGGCTGTAAAAAAAAAAATTTCACTGTCTCTAAGGAACCAGCAAACATTAACGTGCAAGCTACTCACCTTGAGAATGAGCATGTGTCAGAGCCTGCTGGCCGACAAGACGCGTCACTGGTCTGCCATCCTCTACAAACTGCACGTAGATTATCTCACACTCTTGGTTGGATATGTCGGTGTCGCCGTCAATAAGGATAGAGAGGTAGGACGCCGCTTGTACCTGGGCAGCCAGAGCGTCTCTCATGCCTTCAGCTATCTGGCCGATCATTTCGGCGCACCTGACGTCATTGTCATAAGTCGGATTTATATCTAGTCCGTTTTTATGATGCAAGGCAATCAATGCTGGGAACTTTGTGAATGTCATTTCTTCCTTTGCAATCACGTATGCTATGTTGAACTTAATTTTTAGTTGCCGCAGCGCTTCCTGATTGGCTATGGCCACTTGTTTGGTGACAGCAGCTTGAAGCGTACCTGCATTATTGGTCTGTGTACGGTCAATATATACATCGCGACAGCGACAATGCCTACCAGACTCGCCGTGCTTCACCACTCCATCACGCTTCAGGAGCGGGTTCCCGGTCACAAACAATGTGGAGCCTGCCATTGCTGACGGGGCTGCCCTACAAAATTTGCAGAACATCTCCTTCATAGTAGCATCATATTCCAGCCACTCGAAATCTTTTAACCACTGAGGGTTGAATTTATATAATTTTCCCGCACCTTCTCCCGTCGTTCTAGCTTTCTTCACTACACTTTCTTCCTCGTCCGCTCTTTTATTCTTGTTTCCACCATCATTGCTTTTAAAAAACGCCGTTATTCTCTGCATAGCGAATATATTTCTCAGCTCGGTCCGAACCAGCTCTCAGTTCTCTCTCAGTTGAATGATCTGATGAATCCCTAAAAAGCACTTTTCCTACCTAATGCCACACCCACAACATACAACCGTGGGAAAGAGGGGCAATCACAGAAAGATGAGTAGAAAACGGGAAATGTTACGGTGGATATTTATTGTGATGGCAGGCTATTGTAGCGTCAGCACAAAAGCACCAGACTCAACTTTAACTGAAAGTGTTATTCAGTAGCCTAAACTTATTCAAGCTACAGACCGAGAAGAATAAAAATGCTGAAATCTCATGTCCCGGTAAAACGCACTAGCATGGCAGAACAGCAAAAAAAATTTAACTTTTTCACTCTCCCCCCCGGCTACCGTGGGAACCACCGCAGTGCAAGACAGAGGCAATGCACGCAACTACAGACAGGGAGCAAGGCGCAGGCAGAACACACACACACATACACAACACTGAACACACACACTTACAACAATACAGGCCATTACTCATCTCATCTCATCTCATTATCTCTAGCCGCTTTATCCTGTTCTACAGGGTCGCAGGCAAGCTGGAGCCTATCCCAGCTGACTACGGGCGAAAGGCAGGGTACACCCTGGACAAGTCGCCAGGTCATCAGGCCATTACTCATTACACTATATTAGGTAGGCTATCCAGCGCTGGATTTACATACTTTGCAGTTTAACGTTTGATACATTTTAGAATGTTAAACTCGTCGCGTCTGTGCTCAGTGCTTTCCTAAATTGTCGGCCGCAAGAAGCCCTCGCACGAATGCACGGTTTTTTTTCGTCGTTCGCATGCCGAAAAATTCGCTCGCAAATGCGAGCGAAATCTGCGCACTGTAGAGCCCTGGGTATGAGTAAGATATGATAATTACTGATGGTTTGGTGGCGGGAGTTTCAATTTTTCAAATTTGGCATTTATCGCGTTTTGGAACCAAACTCTTCATGTATAGTAGAAGAAAATGAAGATGGGATCTCATCTCATCTCATTATCTCTAGCCGCTTTATCCTTCTACAGGGTCGCAGGCAAGCTGGAGCCTATCCCAGCTGACTACGGGCGAAAGGCGGGGTACACCCTGGACAAGTCGCCAGGTCATCACAGGGCTGACACATAGACACAGACAACCATTCACACTCACATTCACACCTATGGTCAATTTAGAGTCACCAGTTAACCTAACCTGCATGTCTTTGGACTGTGGGGGAAACCGGAGCACCCGGAGGAAACCCACGCGGACACGGGGAGAACATGCAAACTCCGCACAGAAAGGCCCTCGCCGGCCCCGGGGCTCGAACCCAGGACCTTCTTGCTGTGAGGCGACAGCGCTAACCACTACACCACCGTGCCACCCTGAAGATGGGATGTTACGTATAAAAGTAGCAATACAAGCAGAGGGAACTCGAGAGTCTTATATGTGAAGATGTATGACTGTCAGATTTAATGTGGTTGAGCTCTTGGTGATGACAGCATCGGATTCTGGTGCGTTTTAGGTTGGTGGTTCAGTGATGATGGTGCTGCTGGCTTGGAGATTGAAGCGTCTAAGTAAGAGTCATAGCTCTGTGTGTTTGAATACCTGGAGGATAAAAGACCACAAGGGTTTTATTTTGGGGTTTTTACCCCATTGTTGGCGGCACGGTTAGCGCTGTTTAGGGCTGCAACGATTCACCACGGTGCACTGAAAATTGAGTTCATACCTGCCGTTCCGATTACCAATCCATACAGTTGTATTTTCGTTTCGATTTGGCAACATTTTTTAGTTCACTTTTTACTGATTTATAAATGCACTTTTACCCCGTCACCATTACACTTACATTGTTAAATCAATGCGAGAAAGCGATCGGCTGGAATAGAGCACAAATTTGCTTCTAAATAAAACGTGTAATTTGATTGGTTTAGGTCCTTGTTCTTATCCAATCAGAGTAGCTGACACTTTATATGGCATCACTGTTGCTGGGTACCAAAATGGCAGAAGCCAAGCTTAAAGATCCTTCGTCTCATCTTAAATCGAAAGTTTGGCTACATTTTGGGTTTCGAGAAGACACGAAGGACATTGCAACATGCCGCACATGTTATGTTGATGTGAAGTATAAGGGAGGGTCAACTACAAACCCCGTAAATCATTTAAAGGGAAAACACAACCTGGATGTAAACGAACTAAGTGCCGCCAAATTGAAAATTGAAAGTGTTACGAAAGTAGTAAAACCAGGTATGCAGGGATGGTTAAAACTGACTGATGTTGTCAACAGACCAAAATTGAATGAAACTAGAAATAAAACTATTTCGAAGGCTGTTGGTGGCTACCTTGCCTATGATATTCGGCCATACTCTACCGTACAGAATGATGGGTTTAAAAACATGATAAATGCCCTTGAGCCAGGATATTCCATTCCTAGTAGGACATGTTTCAGCAAATGCTCAGGAATTCATCAATTTAAGTTGCCAAAATATCCTTATTTTAACTTGTTTTATTTGTTTTAAGCATTTTACACTTACATATCCTGTTCCCTAATCAGCATTTGGAAAGTTTTCATCTTTCCAGACAAATTTCAATGGGATTTTGTTAATTAAAGTTTAAAATCTGAGGTTTGTCAATGTCATGTCAATACGCTGTCGTCGCTTTGTGATGGTAGGCTACATGGATGAGTGAATGCTGTCTAATGCCTTCTATCTCTTGTAGCTGCTAATAAATTTACTCCTGATAAGCCAGTCCATGCCCGGATGTTGTCGTACCAGCATATATAGGGTCTTCCACGTTGTCTGTTGCTTCCAACAAGACCTGTCATTGTGCTCCTTTTGATGGTGTCATGTGGTTTCGTCATCATATGACCAAAATACCTCAACTTGTGGGATTTAACATAGTTTATTTGTATAGTGCTTTTAACAACAGACATTGTCGCAAAGTAGCTTTACAGAATTGTAATGACTTTAAACTTGAGCTAATTTTGTCCCTAATCTATCCGCAATGAGCAAGCCTGTGGTGACAGTGGCAAGGAAACACTCCCTCAGACGACACGAGGAAGAAACCTCAAGAGGAACCAGACTCTAACGGGAACCCATCCTCATTTGGGTGATAACAGATAACTGTAAACTGTAAATAAAAACAGAATGCGATAATTTGCAAATCATGGAAACCCTGTATTTCATGGAAAATAGTACAAAGACAACATATCAAATGATGAAACTGAGAAAGTTTGTTTTTTGAAAAATATTTGCTCATTTTGAATTTGATGCCAGCGACACATTTCAAAAAAGTTGGGACAGGGGCATGTTTAGCACTGTATTGCGTCACTTCTACTTTTAGCAACACTTTGTAAACATTTGGGAACTGAAGAGACCAATTGCTGTAGTTTTGAAAGAGAAACGTTGCCTGATATACAATTTCAGTTGATCAACAGTTTGGGGTCTCCTTTGTCGTATTTTGCACTTCATAATGCACCAGATGTTTTAAATGGGAGACAGGTCTGGACTGTAGGCAGGCCAGTTTAGCACCCGGACTCTTCTACTATGGAGCCATGCAGTTTTATGTGCAGAAAGCGGTTTGGCATTGTCTTGCTGAAAGAAGGAAGGCCTGCCCTGAAAAAGATTTTGTCTGGATGGCAGCGTATTGCTCTGAAACGTGTTTATATCATCCAGCATTAATGATGCTTTCCCAGATGTAAAAGTTACCCATGTCATGTGCATTAATGCACCCTCATACCATCACAGATGCTGGCTTTTGAACTGTGCACTGATAACAAGCCGGATGGTCCCTCTCCTCTTTAGCCTGGAGGACGTGGTATCCATGATTTCTAAAAAGAATTTCTACTTTTGATTCATCAGACCTCGGGACAATTTTTCACTTCGCCTCAGTCCATCGTAAAAGAGCTCGGACCCAGAGAAGGTGGTGATGTTTCTGGATACTATTTATATCTGGTTTTAACTTGCATTTGTGGATGCAGTAATGAACTGTTTTCACAAACGATGGTTTTCTGAAGTGTTCCTGAGCCCATACAGTGATTTCCACTACAGACACATGTCTGCTTTTAATGCAGTGTCTCCTGAGAGCCTGAAAATCACAGGCATCCAATGTCAGTTTTCAGCCTTGTCTCTTGCATACAGAGATTTCTCCAGATTCTCTGAATCTTTTAATGATATTATGTACCACAGATGATGCGATCCCCAAATTCTTTACTATTTTACATTGAGAAACGTTATTCTTAAATTGTTGCACTGTTTGCCCACGCAGTCTTTCACAGAGCAGTGAACCCCTCCCTATCTTTACTTCTGAGAGACTCCGCCTCTCTGGGATGCTCTTTTTATACCCAATCATGATACTGACCTGTTGCCAATTAACCAAATTAGTTTATCTTTAACATTACACAACTTTTTCAGTCTTTTGTTGCCCCGTCCCAATTTTTCTGAAACGTGTTGCTGAGATCAAATTCAAAATAAGCATGTATTTTCAAAAAGCAATAAAATTTCTCAGTTTCAACATTTGATATGTTGTCTTGGTACTATTTTCGATGAAATATAGAGTTTCCATCATTTGCAAATCTTCACATTCTGTTTTTATTTTTGTTTTACACAGTGTCCCAACTTTCTGGGAATTGGGGTTGTATTTATTTGCAGAACCTAATTGAAATGAATCAAATCGAAGGGTCTGAATCGTGAATCGAATTGAATCGGTGTCTTAGTGAATCGTTGCAACCCTAGCACTGTTGCCTCACAGCAAGACGGCTCTGGGTTCAAGCCCAGTGGCTGACGGGGGCCTTTCTGTATGGAGTTTGCATGTTCTTCCCGTGTCTGCGTGGGTTTCCTCAGGGTGCTCCGGTTTCACCCACAGTCCAAAGACATGCGGTTAGGTTACCTGGCTACTCTAAATTGTCCATGTGTGTGAAAGAGGTTCAGATGGAAAATCCAGTAGAAGGCAACGGGAACCCACTACTGTAATGTTCCCTAGAAACTTTGATGGCTGGAGCTGTCAGAGTGGAACCTGCCATCAGTCAGAACACTAAAGAAGAAGATCCCATCGTCCTCCAGTTTGGTCATTTGCCAATTCCCACCAAACAAGAGCTACCAAATGAGGCTAGTAAGTGCTTCCTTTAAGACAGGTGAAGTCAGCCACTGCATGTTCTCAAAACTGCTGCTCATGCTACGTTACAGGACTCTTCTACATACACAAGCTCAAAAAGCCTATGATTGGTTTGTGTCACTCTGATTGATTGATGGGGAGAGAGTAACGCTATCCCTCCCACCCAGACAGCATGCAGACTACTGGCAGTCCGTGGTATCGTAAGGATTTGAGCTCATGATCTTCCAGTAATGGGGTACATACTTTTTCTGTTTGTGGCACTTGAGAGCACAGATATGTTTTTTTTTTTTTCCATGAATGAAATTCCAGTGAAGAGATTTGAAGTTCAGGAAGAGAAGCACGGTATTTCCAAGAAAAGGTGATAAGCAGTGAGAGAAAGAGGAAGCTGTAAAGAGTGCAGCATGACGTGTTATGTGAGTATCAGGGAGTGAATGGAGAGATGAGCAGCGTGGGTGGTGATAGAGTCAGGAGCGCCACAGCTGCAGATCTGAGTGGGCAGATAAGATGAAATGAGGCCTTTGTGAGCCAGGAATTTATTTCTACTGGTTGTAGAAATGTAGTAAATGTGCTGTGATGATATGCTGATATACTATTTTGGCTGGATGGTGATGGCATCAATTTGTCATTTAAGGAATGATCTACCATGTTCTGCTAATCTTTAACTCTTAATTAGCTTGCCAAGAAATGCCTTTATGCCATTTACACTGACAATACTACTACTACTACTACTACTAATAATAATAATAATAATAATAATAATAATAAGTTCAATTTATATAGCGCCTTTCACAAACCCCAAGAGTTACCACCAAAAAAAAAACAACTAGGAAGAATAGTGTGAGGTAAAGAGAAAAGTTTTCAAGTTAGCTTTGAAGGAAGAGAGAGTGGAACAGTCACAAAGTGATTGTGGTAACGAGTTCCAAAGTTTAGGAGCAGCAACACTAAATGATCTGCCACCCATAGATGCCAGTTTAAAACGTGGAACAGTCAGAAGTCCACAGACAGAAGATCTGAGGGAGCGGGAGGGACAGTACAAATGAATTAGCTCACAGAGATAGGAAGGGGCGAAACCATGAAGAGCTTTATAGGTTAAAAGCAAGATTTTGTATTTGATCCGAGAGATAACTGGCAACCAGTGCAGTTGCTGTAAAACAGGAGTGATGTGAGCAGTGCGCTTGGTGAGTGTGAGGACTCTTGCTGCTGAATTTTGGGTGTACTGCAGGCGATTGAGCAATGTGGCAAGGAGACCATAAAAGAGAGAATTGCAATAGTCAAGACGAGAAAAAATAAATGCATTGACCAACAGTTTCCAAGAGAAAAGGGCGAAGACGTGCAATAATGCGGAGGTGAAAGAAAGCATTCTTAGTAATTAGTTTAAGATGGAGTTCAAACGTAAGGGTGGAGTCAAAGATAACTCCAAGGTTTTTTATAACTTGGGAAGGATGAATAGACACACCATCAACATCAATAGTAAAACTGGAGAAATTCTGAACCTGTCTTTTGGTACCTACTGATAGAACCTCCGTTTTGCCAGCATTAAGTGCATGACAGTGGCGAAGCGTTACTTTTAGAGCTGGGACTTGAGCTCAGCCATAACTTAGCCAGACACACCAAAAAAGCAACAGGGAAAGGATTTTGTAAGGGATTAGCGGCAGGGTGCCGGGTCGCGCCGTTGTGTGTAGCTGTCGATGTTGATATTAAAAGTAACAAAGTAAATTACAGAGGGAAATGAATACTTAAGTCTGAGTGAAAAATACTGTAGCGAGCGTGCAGCGTGGAAGAAGAGTCTGGAGACAGAAATCTTAATTTCTCGGTCGTCAGTCTGTGCTGCTTGCTCTCGATAGCACTGGCTTGACTGCTTTATTAGCATTCGCTAACACTACTGATGAACGCTACACCAGCTGGAAGGTGACTTCACTGGTGCGCTGACAGTGCCGACTCGCGGTTAAACTCGCATTGGGCTTCGAGCAGGCCGAGGGCAATAAATTTTTGGTCCCTCCCACTATAAATCAAAATCTGATTGGTTAATTCATCTGTCACTTCCTACATAAACATACACTGCCATGGCCTTCTGGTCCCAGCAATGAAGTCCTAACCAATGAGTGAGCAGCTCTAAACTCTTCTCAGCTTAGAGACAACAAACAAGCAAACAAATCTCATTGGATAACTCAATTTTAATGTTTTCAGGACAGTAACCCTTTCATTTCTGAAGCAAATTTATAATGAAATTATAAAAGAATGACAGAAATTAAATATAACATTTGAAATACTGATATGTTTGGGCCGTCTCTGAAGACCTAGAAGGCCCTGACGGTTCCCCTCTGATTAATATATCATGCTCATAATGGGGGAAATTATATTTAACAATTATTCGGATAACTGTTTTAGTATGAATGCACAGGTGATTATTTAAAAAATAAATCAATCATATTAAAAAATAATTTATTTCAAACTTCAAAAGCAGCATGCAAATGCAATAATGGCGTGGCGCAGACTCATGTCACTTATCTATGCCAAGTCACATAAAATACCTTGTTTTGAAATCGATAAAATATATCACAATTCCGCCTTACCTTTGAATAATTTTAGACCAAACTTCGTAGCATCTTTAGTGCTTTTAGGAACAACATTTTCTTTCATCATTTGTAATTCTTCCTCACTTACAGTGATAAAGTGATTGGCCGCCATTTTACCGAGTCGCTCGAGGTGATTATCGAGAAATAGTCCGAATCTCTCGAGCAATCAGCGCACGATTTTCGATAATCGCTTCTAAATTATATTATAAATCCAGACTTCTTCTTTTTTCCCTCCTGACTAAATCTCCATCCAGTACTTTGTCAACTGTCAGCCCAACTTGCCAATCCTCAGAGTGGAGTAACAATGACTGACTGCTTGATTCTGATTGGCTAATCCTGTTTTGCACCATAACAGCTAGTAGCTAATAAACAATCGGACATGCTGTATGCATTGGTTAAAATCATAATGATTACTTGGTTTATGAACACCATTAAAGAGCGATTACTGTGAAAAACATGTTATTTGACTATTATTATTATTATTATTATCACCTGAGCTGAATGAATGTTACGTTAGCAAGCCACGAATGTTATGTTAACACTGAACAAGGTTTATTCTTAGTTGATTACCTGTGAAATTAGCCACTCCCACTGCAAAAATGGTTGCTAATACTGCAGTAATTACTTCTCTTCGTAAATATGGCCCTTATATTTTTATATCTTTGTTGGCAAAAAAATAATGAATTTAATAAAAATGCATGTGGTGGAAAATTGAGTTGATGACAGTGCAAGCAAATGAAGGATAAACAGTCAATCTGAAGTGAAGCTGATTAAAAAAGATGTGGTTTTGTTAAACATTTAACATTTATCACTATATTCTGTTCATTTATTTATAACCATCACAAATCTACTGCTCACAAGTGGAGGGAATTCGAAACGGGGGTAATGCTGTCTCAGGAGGCTGTCTAACATGACTGCTAAGCATCACGTAGCATTCGAAACTGATTAAACTCATGTTTCCTGTTTTCTCAGATGCCTTCAAACTTCCTCCTAGTTGAAGGCATCATTGATGTATCATCAGTGCTACGTTCTACCCATAAACCTGTATGGCAGCTCCTTCAGGCAGTGGGGGAAAAAACGGCGACGAAACCTTTCAGAAAAGCAGATCATATTATACAAATGTACTTTGGGGGAGGCTTTTTTTTTGCTTATATTTTTGAAAGGTTGCCAAGAAATAAACATTGTACAATCTTAACTACATGACTGTAACCAACTAATTTTGTTTGAAATGATTTCTGAGGCCTCTGTTAGTTAACTAGCTAATTAACAGTTATTCCATGAAATCCAGTCGTACATGAGCTGATAGCTGACAAAGCACGTAGCACCGAGTCGGCTATAAGCCATGTACAATGAGATTGAGTGGAGTAACTGTTTTATTTTATCCACATTCACTGGTTTTTGAGAAACAGAGCATTTTTATTTTTAATTTTTGCAAATTCGGTAAATAAAAACTTCATACAAAACATCCGACAAAATAAACAAACCGGTGAAATGGCAGGAGCAATTTGTGAAAAATGCGATGATAATAATAATAATCCATCCATCCATTATCTGTAGCCGCTTATCCTGTTCTACAGGGTTGCAGGCAAGCTGGAGCCTATCCCAGCTGACTATGGGCGAGAGGCAGGGTACACCCTGGACAAGTCGCCAGGTCATCACAGGGCTGACACATAGACACAGACAACCATTCACACTCACATTCACACCTACGGTCAATTTAGAGCCACCAATTAGCCTAACCTTCATGTCTTTGGACTGTGGGGGAAACCGGAGCACCCGGAGGAAACCCACGCGGACACGGGGAGAACATGCAAACTCCGCACAGAAAGGCCCCCGTCAGCCGCTGGGCTCGAACCCGGACCTTTTTGCTGTGAAGCAACAGCACTAATCACTATACCACCGTGCCGCCCAATAATAATAATAATTGAATTTTTTTTAAAAAAGATACATTCTTACCATCAAATACTTTCATTCCATATTTTGTTGCTTTTTTTGTATTTTTTTTGGGTTTTGTTTTCGAGTAGTTTTTATTTTGTCCTCGGTTGGTTCAGCAACACGCTCCACCATTTTGTTTTTCTCTACTCACAGCATATGAGCTGATATCCTAGTAGTAGAGTAGCCAATCAGAGTGCACGATTGCTCATATCCCGTGAATGTAGATAGAATAATATTTGTTAGCTGGCTCAGAATGAACACGTTTAGTTCCAGCATGCTGACGTCACGTTACTGTAATTGTTATTCTAAAAGGTGGTTCGAAACAAACGTTCTTAGAAGATGCCTTCAGTCAGAAGTCATGCCTTATGAGACACCTGTTTTTTACAGCAGCATGGTAATAAGGCAACAACCTCTCATTTCAAACACACCCATAAGAACAGTGGTGCTTCAAAGTTTGTGAACCCTTTAGAATTGTCTATATTTCTGCATAAATATGACCTAAAACATCATCAGATTTTCAGACAAGTCCTAAAAGTAGATAAAGAGAACCCAGTTAAACAAATGAGACAAAAATATTATACTTGGTCATTTATTTATGAAGGAAAATGATCCAGTATTACATATCTGTGAGTGGCAAAAGTATGTGAACCTTTGCTTTCAGTATCTGGTGTGACCCCCTTGTGCAGCAATAACTGCAACTAAATGTTTCCGGTAACTGTTGATCAGTCCTGCACACCGGCTTGGAGGAATTTTAGCCCGTTCCTCCGTACAGAACAGCTTCAACTCTGGGATGTTGGTGGGTTTCCTCACATGAACTGCTCGCTTCAGGTCCTTCCACAACATTTTGATTGGATTAAGGTCAGGACTTTGACTTGGCCATTACAAAACATTAACTTTATTCTTCTTTAACCATTCTTTGGTAGAACGACTTGTGTGCTTAGGGTCGTTGTCTTGCTGCATGACCCACCTTCTCTTGAGCTTCAGTTCATGGACAGATGTCCTGACATTTTCCTTTAGAATTCGCTGGTATAATTCAGAATTCATTGTTCCATCAATGATGGCAAGCCGTCCTGGCCCAGATGCAGCAAACCAGGCCCAAACCATGATACTACCACCACCATGTTTCACAGATGGGATAAGGTTCTTATGCTGGAATGCGGTGTTTTCCTTTCTCCAAACATAACGCTTCTCATTTAAACCAAAAAGTTCTATTTTGGTCTCATCCATCCACAAAACATTTTTCCAATAGCCTTCTGGCTTGTCCAGGTGATCTTTAGCAAACTGCAGACAAGCAGCAATGTTCTTTTTGGAGAGCAATGGCTTTCTCCTTGCAGCCCTGCTATGTACGCCATTGTTGTTCAGTGTTCTCCTGATGATGGACTCATGAACATTAACATTAGCCAATGTGAGAGAGGCCTTCAGTTGCTTAGAAGTTACCCTGGGGTCCTTTGTGACCTCGCCGACTATTACATGCCTTGCTCTTGGAGTGATCTTTGTTGGTCGACCACTCCTGGGGAGGGTAACAATGGCCTTGAATTTCCTCCATTTGTACACAATCTGTCTGATGCCCCTTTTCCACCAAAGCAGTTCCAGGGCTGGTTCGTGTTAGGACTGGGACTGTTTTGGCCTCTAGAGGCCGCTGTTATTTCCTTTTCTTGTCATGTTTGTTTTGGCCTCTAGAGGCCGCCACTGTTCCTGTGTTTTTTGTTTGTGTTGATTACCTGTTTGTCTTCATTATCGTCACCTGTGTTCAATTTATTTTGTGTATAAATACTCCTCTGTTTGTTCCCTAGTCACGGAGTCTTTATGCTATGCTGTCTAGTGCTAGTTTCCTCTGTCCCATGTACCTTGCCTGTGCCCTTGTGTTTTTGATATTTTTTGCTTTCTTTGAACTTTGTACTTTTGGATCTTCTGAGCGTTTTGCATTTTTGCCTTTTCCTTTTTTTTGGACTTTGAATTGTTGGATTTTTTATTTTTCCCTTTGTCTTCTCAGTGTTGGATTATAGTTTTTGTTTTTTTGCCCTGGATTGTATATAGTGTAAATAAACTGTTTTTTTTTGATACTCTACTTTCGCCTCACGCCTCTGCACTTGAGTCATTCCCCTGGTGGCCTAGTGGGGGTTTGCTGGATCACTACACCAGCGACCCGGGTTTGATTCCCAGCAAAACCCTAACAGAAAGACTCCGTCATGACCAACTCAGCAGAGGCTGCTTCAGCTGTCTACCCGGCCAACCTTCAGGGAATTATGGCAGCTTTGACACGCTTCGGAGCGACCATGGACGAACGCTCGCAAGCCAACGTGGGGCCCTTGCTCGCCACGAAGTACTGCTCCAGCAAATTGGGAAAACCCTGGCACAGCTGACTCCTCTGCCCGCATCTCCTCATCCTGCTCCCGCTCCAGTGCCTCCCGCCACGCTGTCTCCTTCACCTCGCGAACCCAGCCTTCCTGCACCACAGAGGTATGACGGCAAGCACGGTGAGTGCCGGGAGTTCCTTACTCAGTGCCAGCTCACCTTTGAGCTCCAGCCTACCACCTACACTACGGATTGCCACAAGATTGCCTTTGTGATAACCTTGTTAGCTGGTAAGGCACAAGCTTGGGCAACAGCTATCTGGCAGAGACGGGGACCCGAGTGCTCCGATTTCGAACTGTTTACAGAAGAGATGCTTCGGGTCTTCGATCAGGCGGACATCAGTACAGATGCAGCCAGAAAGCTCATGTCCATCCGGCAAGGAGGAAGCGTTGCAGACTACGCCATATCGTTCCGGACGCTCGCAGCAGTCAACAGATGGAACGAGGCTGCCCTGGTTTCAGCCTTTCACCATGGTTTGTCTGACCCCATCAAAGATGGCCTGGCCTCTATCGGATGCCCAAGTGACCTCGAAACTCTGATC
This sequence comes from Neoarius graeffei, assembly GCF_027579695.1. Lineage (NCBI taxonomy): Eukaryota > Metazoa > Chordata > Actinopteri > Siluriformes > Ariidae > Neoarius > Neoarius graeffei. The sequence goes on along the minus strand of NC_083581.1, from coordinate 69,750,983 downwards.
TCACATGCTATTCGTCTTGACAACAGGATTAGAGAACGCCGCCAAGTCCTGAGCCTCCCCGGCCTCACTGCCTCAACATGGAGCCCGTCTACCCCCTCCAGTGACTGTCCAGAGCCCATGCAAGTGGGTCGTACTTGTCTCTCCGCATCTGAGAGGGAGCGCAGAAGGAGGGACAAGTGCTGCATCTACTGTGGCAAGCCTGGTCATTTCCGAGCATCATGTCCCGAGCTCTCGGGAAAAGGACCGCCCCGTCCAGCTGAGGGAGGGTTGTGACGGGGCCTACCCTCTCTCCCGAACTCCCTGGCCAAGGAGTCTACATCCCGGTCTCCATCTCCTGGGGTGAGTCTGTCCACTCTTGTCAAGCCTTGTTAGACTCCGGGGCGGCTGGAAACTTTATGGATGTTCACTTCGCCCAAAGTATCAATGTCCCGACTGCTCCTCTTGAAATCCCGCTGTCTGTGTCTGCCCTCGATGGCCAAGCTTTAGGTGACGGAAGAGTCACCCAAGTTACTTCTCCAGGCTTTCTCCAGTCTCAAGCTCACAAAGAAGAAATATCCCTGCACCTTATTCACTCACCAGAGTTCCCGGTGATTCTAGGCCTTCCTTGGCTTACCCGCCACAACCCTCGTATAGACTGGGTAACAAGCCAGGTTGTGGAATGGGGACCTGCATGCCATGCTTCTTGTCTGCTCTCCTGTGTCTCCTGCCGAGCCTCCTGATCTCACCGAGTAATCTCAAGTTCCCACAGAGTACTGGGACCTCAAAGAAGTCTTTAGCAAAAGCAAGGCCGCCATTCTTCCTCCGCACCGTGCCTACGACTGTGCCATCGACTTGCTCCCTGGGACTACCCCTCCTCGGGGCAGACTGTTCTCCCTCTCTCAGCCAGAACGCAAGGCCATGGAGGAATACCTCAAGGACGCCCTGGTCTCTGGGTTCATTCGACCCTCCACCTCACCTGCTGGTGCCGGCTTCTTCTTTGTCGGCAAGAAGGATGGGGGGCTCCGACCATGTATTGACTACAGGGGCCTGAACAAGATCACTGTGTGCAACTGCTATCCCCTTCCGCTGATGTCCACAGCATTCGACCTGCTCCAAGGCGCCACCGTCTTCACCAAGTTGGAACTACGGAACGCATACCACCTCATCCGTATCCGACAGGGAGACGAGTGGAAGACTGCCTTTAACACCCCGTCAGGGCACTACGAGTACCAGGTGATGCCCTTCGGACTCACCAACGCACCAGCTGTTTTTCAGGCCCTAATCAACGACGTCTTGAGGGGCATGATTAACCAGTATGTTTTTGTCTACCTCGATGACATCTTGGTATTTTCCAAGACCTTGCAGGAGCACCGCTACCATGTCCGCCAGGTTCTCCAGAGGCTGCTACGGAACAATCTGTTTGCGAAGGCCCAGAAATGCGAGTTTCATGTCCCCGAGGTCTCCTTCCTGGGATTTATTGTTTGGACGGGACAACTCCAAATGGACCCAGCCAAGACCCTGGCCATCTGGGACTGGCCCACTCCCAAGTCCGTCAAGGAGGTGCAGCGGTTCTTAGGATTCGCTAACTTTTACCGCAAGTTCGTCAGGAACTTCAGTTCCGTAGCAGCACCCATGTCAGATCTCACCAAAGGGACTGGTGGATCTTATGTCTGGTCTCCTCAGGCGGAAAAGGCGTTTAAAGACCTCAAGCACCGCTTCTGCACGGCACCCATTCTGGTCCTCCCGGACACCTCCCAACCATTCATCGTGGAGGTGGACGCCTCGGCCAGTGGTGTCGGCGCGGTGCTCTCTCAATGTTCGGAAGGAAAGTTGCACCCCTGCGCATACTTCTCCCACCGCCTGAGCCCTGCGGAGTCCCGGTACGATGTGGGGGATCGAGAACTGCTAGCGGTCAAACTGGCCCTTGAGGAGTGGAGGCACTGGCTGGAGGGAGCGCAACATCCATTCCTGGTTTGGACGGACCACAAGAACCTGGAGTACCTCCAGCAAGCCAAGATACTGAACTCACGACAGGCTAGGTGGGCCCTGTTTTTCAGTCTTTTTGACTTCACCCTATCGTACTGCCCCGGCTCCAAGAACACCAAACCTGACGCACTGTCCAGGCTGTTCTCTGCCACTAACAGGGAGAGTGAATTTGGGCCTATTATCCCTGTGTCCCGGATTGTGGCCCCTGTCCGCTGGGGTGTCGAGGAGGTTGTCCGACGAGCTCAACGCCAGGACCCGGGTCCTGGGACGGGGCCACCGGGCCTCTTGTACGTCCCTTGTCAAGCCCGGGCCAAGGTTCTCCAGTGGGGTCATTCGTCCCCTCTCACCGCCCACCCGGGAGCTCGGAGGATCCTGGACTTCTTGAAAAGACGCTTCTGGTGGCCAAGCATGGAGAAGGAGGTGAGGTCATTCGTCCTGTCCTGCGAAGTGTGCACCAGAAACAAGAATCCACGACAGCATCCCCAGGGCCTCCTGCACCCTCTGCCTATTCCCCGGCGTCCCTGGTCTCATGTGGCGGTCGACTTTATCACGGGCCTTCCAGACTCACAAGGTAACATTGTCATTTGGGTAATAGTCGACAGATTCTCTAAGGCCTGCCGCTTCATACCACTGTACAAACTCCCTTCTGCTCTTGAAACAACCAAACTCATTTTCACTCATGTCTTCCGAGTCTTTGGTCTCCCATAGGACATCATCTCAGACCGGGGGCCCCAGTTCTCCTCCCGAGTGTGGCGCGGGTTCTGCAAGCTTATCAGAGTCACTGCCAGCCTCTCTTCTGGGTTCCACCCCCAGTCCAATGGTCAGACGGAGAGGCTCAACCAGGACCTGGAAACCACCCTGCGAGGCCTGGCGATGGATAACCCGACTACATGGAGCACCTGGCTGCCATGGGCAGAGTACGCTCACAACACCCTGCAGTCATCGGCCACCAGGTTATCACCGTTCCAGTGCCAGTTCGGGTTCCAGCCATCTCTGTTTCCGGACCAGGAGGAGGACGCTGGGGTGCCCTCGGTCAATCACTACATGAGACGGTGTCGCAAGACCTGGAACAAGGTCAGGAGGACCCTCATCCAGACTTCCAGGTCCAACCAGATTCAGGCCAACCGCCATAGAAGGCCTGCCCACGTTTTCCGCCCGGGGCAGCGGGTTTGGTTGTCCACCAAGGACCTTCCACTGCGGGTGGAGAACCGCAAGCTTACTCCTCACTACATTGGCCCCTTCAAAGTTGTGCGCAGGGTGAACCCTGTCTCCTACCGGCTCCAGTTACCACGAACTCTTAGGATCAACCCTACATTCCATGTTTCCCTGTTGCGGCCCGTACTGTCGTCCACGTATGCCCCTGCTCCTAGGAATCCCCCGCCCCCCCGAATCTTCCAGGGTCAGACTGTGTTCACTGTGCACCGTCTGCTGGACTCCCGCCGGCTCCGTGGCGGGCTTCAATATCTGGTGGACTGGGAGGGCTATGGCCCTGAGGAACGCTGTTGGGTCCCCGCCTGGGACATTTTAGATAAGGAACTTTGTCGGGACTTCCATTCGGCCCATCCGGATCGCCCTGGGAACGTCAGGAGACGCTCCTCGAGGGGGGGAGGGGGGTCCTGTTAGGACTGGGACTGTTTTGGCCTCTAGAGGCCGTTGTTATTTCCTTTTTTTGTCATGTTTGTTTTGGCCTCTAGAGGCCGCCACTGTTCCTGTGTTTTGTGTTGATTACCTGTTTGTCTTCATTATCGTCACCTGTGTTCAATTTATTTTGTGTATAAATACTCCTCTGTTTGTTCCCTAGTCACGGAGTCTTTATGCTATGCTGTCTAGTGCTAGTTTCCTCTGTCCCATGTACCTTGCCTGTGCCCTTGTGTTTTTGATATTTTTTGCTTTCTTTGAACTTTGTACTTTTGGATCTTCTGAGTGTTTTGCATTTTTGCCTTTTCTTTTTTTTTTGGACTTTGAATTGTTGGATTTTTTATTTTTCCCTTTGTCTTCTCAGCGTTGGATTATACTTTTTGTTTTTTTGCCCTGGATTGTATATAGTGTAAATAAACTGGTTTTTTTGATACTCTACTTTCGCCTCACGCCTCTGCTCTTGAGTCATTTCCCTGGTGGCCTAGTGGGGGTTTGTTGGATCACTACACCAGCAACCTAGGTTTGATTCCCAGCAAAACCCTAACAGTTCGGGGCCAGTGCTTAGTTTGGAACTGGGTTTTCTGTTTCCACTGACAAAGAACTGGCTCTGGGACCAGAAAAACCAGTTCCAGGCTAGCACCAGCTCTTTGCTGGGCCAGAGGAAAGAACCGCTTATGTCATCGGGGGGGTGGAGTTGTTAAGACCAACAACAATCGCAAGACTGCGAAAGGTCGCCATTTTTAAGCGCTGAGAAGCAGCAGCTGTACAAACGCGAAGTCATCCATTATTGTTGTTGTTGCTGCTTCTTCTTCTCCGTGTTGTTGTTGCTTCGATATTCACGCCAAGGTTTATGCAAACGCAGTGACGTAACTGACGTATACAGCAACGTAATGATGTGGCTCCCCTTAGCACCACGAGCTATGGAAAAGCAAACTGGTTCTCAGCTGGCTCGCAAGTTGAACGAGTTGTGAACCAGCACTGGCCCCGAACCAGCCCTGGAACTGATTTGGTGGAAAAGGGGTATGACTGTGGATTGGTGGAGTCCAAACTCTCTAGAGATAGTTTTGTAACCTTTTCCAGCCTGTTGAGCATCAACAACGCTTTTTCTGAGGTCCTCAGAAATCTCCTTTGTTCGTGCCATGATGCACTTCCACAAACATGTGTTGTGAAGATCAGACTTTGATAGATCCCTGTTCTTTAAATAAAACAGGGTGCCCACTCACACCTGATTGTCATCCCATTGATTGAAAACACCCGACTCTAATTTCACCTTCAAATTAACTGCTAATCCTAGAGGTTCCCATACTTTTGCCACTCACAGATATGTAATATTGGATCATTTTCCTCAATAAATAAATGACCAAGTATAATATTTTTGTCTCATTTGTTTAACTGGGTTCCCTTTCTCTACTTTTAGGACTTGTCTGAAAATCTGATGATGTTTTAGGTCATATTTATGCAGAAATATAGAAAATTCTAAAGGGTTCACAAATTTTCAAGCACCACTGTACGTTCATAAGTGTGGAATTTTTCAAAATAAACATTGGCTGGAAAAAAAAACCTTATTATTTCGAAAGGAAATTGGTGATCAGAAATGTGATTCGCCTAACTATTTCTTGGCAAACTCATTCCCTCACCTCACTGGCTGTAGGCAATGAGTTATTGCCATCACGCAGCATCAGTCCATCTTCTGTCTGTCCATCCGTCTGTCCGTCCACAATTCATAAAAATCGCTACTCTTCCCTGAGTTTTCAATGGATTTTGATTCTGATTGTTTTGTATGGAAGATCAAATTGTTCTCATGAAGAGCAACTTGGCTAATCACAAACGAGTCTGGTTTCTCATGGTACAGCCATGTGAGCTGCTGTGTCACTCACACTCTGGTTCGCAGTTTGCTGTGGGTTCACTTCATTTTTTTTAACCACTTGCCAGGAGATTAGTTTTACTTCCACCTTTTTACCACTACCATTTTGTTTGACATGATTCGTGTCTTTTGCTCATGACCTGCAAGTAAGAAAATTTACCCGGAGCAAACAACAAAGGTAACAAAATGGAAACTTTTTTTTACTTCACGTGCATTTTATCTAATCTTTTTTTTTTTTTTTTTAACAAACAGCTTATTTTTACCTTCCTGTGAAACTAATCTCATAAGTACTCTGAGATCCAAACAGGCCAAAAATGCAATTTTGAAATATTTCACAGTTCATGAGTGCTTGCAAGGAAGAAACGTTGGTGTACATGCTGTACCAAACCTAATGTGGTAAATATTACGTGTGCACTTTCCAGCTCATCCACCCCCACCCCTAAGCGTGCACACGCATGCATGCACGCACACACGTGTATACACACATTCCAGTATTGCTTCAGTACCTTAGACACAATCGTACATTTGGATCTTTAGTACTTGCATACCCAAAATGCTTCATACTGGTTCCTTTAGATGAATTGAAGATACACCATGCACATTATATGTGGCAATAGCAGGCATGTACAGTTGTGTAACCGCCCACAGCTCAAATGTCGTAATACCTCATTACGACACCTGACACCACACAGAAGCGGCGAAAACTCCTCAGCCTGCATGCATACCCACCGCCTTGGAGTCTGAACATTTGCATTGCTTCCAATGTATTACGCTTGACCTTTTAACGCTACACTGCGACATCACTACAACAAGCAAACACACTCACTAAGGCTTACAGAATGTAAACAGTTTATTTCCAGAAATAGGAATGAAACACTTTTGAGGACACCTCCAACACCTCCAGAAATGAAGTACTGTAACTAGTGTTGTGTTCTGCCTTCTACTATACTACTCTTTCAAAGTTCACATTCCGCTTTTTGTTATCACCTTCTTTCCTGTTGCTGGCCACAGAAGCTGACAGCGCTTACAAATTGCCACCACATGACTCGTCATAGGCCATTTAGGGGAAGTAGGCTGCTGTGAATGTTTTCAGATTTGAGAAAAATGCAAGTACGGGTCATATTTCTTTCTGCAGCTGATTGTACATGCACAATCTGTGGCACTACAGTGACACATCTTACTGAAAAATGAGAACTCAACCCATGATGTGATTTATTGCACAGAACTACAGACACACTGGCATTTAAAGTGCCATCTTCAATCCGATACCTATCATGACATTACCCAGATAATCAACATATTAGTGTTTTTGCTGTTCAGGCACGCTCTTAGTGTTTTCGGAGAATGTAGCATCTATAAATATCGCTGCAGCATGTTTAGTTGAACCAACTGAAGAAAAGTTGACGTGGACTTTCAAGAAAGTGTGCCTACAGTGTGTCTGCATCTTACTGTAACTAAAACAGACAAGGAAGTAGCTTTTTTCCTCGAAACACCGATTGGTTACTGTAAAAACGTTTCTACTGCGACAGGCTTCACAGCACTCTTCCAATACATCTGACTTAACCGGTGCAAACAATTTTTTAATCACTTTCATTATCATTAAGCTTGGACACCCCTACTCATTCAGAGGTTTTTCAGTATTTTGCCTATTTCCTACATTGTAGAACAATACTGAAGACATCAAAACTATGAAAGCATACATGGGACATGTATGGAATTATGTGGTAAACAAAAAAATGTTAATAAACAAGATATGCTTCATATTTTATATTCTTCAACGGAGCCAGCGTTTATCTTGATGACAGTTTGCACACTACTGGCATTATCTTAACCAGCTTCATGAGAGTCACCTGGAATGCTTTTCAGTTAACACGTGTGCCTCGTCAAAAGCTAATGAGTGCAATTTCTTGCCTTCTTAATGCATTCGAGATCAAACAGTAAATAATAAAAATACAGTAAATAGCCCAATTCCACAACTGCAGTAATCAATATTATGTCAAGAAACTCTCACCTAAGTAAAGAGAAATGACATCCATCATTACTTTAACCCTTTGATGCAAAACATATGCACACCCCTTCTAATGCACAACATGGGTCAAAAATGACCCGCATTCATTTTCCAGGTTATTTCATGCTGAGTTTTTCTCTGCTCTATCTTTTGAAATCAATTTATTTTATGATTGAATATTCCAAGTATTCTTTAAATATCTTGTTTTTAATTACCACAAATCATTAATTTAATTTTTTCTTTCCTACTTTATGAACAAAAATACTTTTTTATATTACTACACATGGGTCATCCAAGTGTGATTTAAAATTAAATGTTTTAATACTATAATAATAATTTGTTTCAAGTAATTACTTTAGCAGTGAATGGGGCCAGTTATTTATTTATTAACTATGTAGTTAGCTAAGCCAACTGCAATAAAATTAGCTAACTAAAGTAGAATACGTCAACAGCTCGGTAGCTAATAGTAATTACTTGTAACTTTCTGACAAGTAATCGACTCACTCTCAAGGTAACCTAAACATAATCAATTTTTTTCTAAGGTAATGTTAGAACAATTGAAAAACATTACTTGCATGTATTAGATGGGCAAAGGGCGCTGTGCTGAGCTGTGAAATGTCTGACACAAGCACAATTCACAGTTCCCACCAAACGCTGGAGTAAATGCATGCGGGTCGGTTCTGACCCATGTGTGTAAACTTGATGTAGAATTACAAAAGCTGTGCTTGTTCATAACTTAAGAAAGGAAAAATAAAAATGATGATTTGTGCTAAACAGAAACAAGATATTTACTGCATATTTGGAAAAGTAAATGACAAAATGAATTTATTTCAAAAGTATATCATAGAAACACTCAGCCATACATACATTCCAATAACCTGGAAAATGAATGCAGGTCGTTTTTGACCCATGTTGTGCATTAGAAGGGTAGTGAACCAAAAAGGGTTTTTATTCAAAAAGTAAGAAAGGAAAAAATAAAATAAGGATGTATGATGATCAAAAACAAGTTAATTGAGGAACACCTTGAATACTGAATGATGGAATTAATTTATTGCAAAGATATAGAAGATAAAAACTCAGCCGGGTCACTTTTGACCCATGTTTTGCATCAAAGGGTTAAGACATGAAGTGACTTTTAATTAATAGCAATAAAGAATAATCACTGAATTAGAAAGTGTGTCCAAACTTTTGACTGGTCCTGTATGTCAGTATAAAGAGCACGATAAGCTACATGTCCCTTCGTATAATGTCCTTACTAATTATTTCTAGCTGTACCAAAATGGTTGTATAACTGGGCATGTCCAAACATTTTAAAACTGATTACATCGATCACCTTTTGTATTATTTCTTTTCAATATTTATCATTACTCATAAACTTGGGTTTGAATTGGTCTGTTTTGTGGCTGATTGACTTTTTTGTTGCGTATACACACTCGAACACTTTTCTCTTTCAGGTTATGAATTCTGGAAGATACACTAGGTGCTTTATTTAATTAACAGAAATAAAGAAAAAAACATATATATATAAAAGCCCTGTGATGAGCTGGCGACTTGTCCAGGGTGTACCCCGCCTTTCGCCCGTAGTCAGCTGGGATAGGCTCCAGCTTGCCTGCGACCCTGTAGAACAGGATAAAGCAGCTAGAGATAATGAGATATTATATATATATATATATATGAGACAGAGAGAATATTACACTGTTGTGTGAAGATATGAAAGTTATCTTGAAGTGTTGAAGTGTTGACCCTATTCACAAGTGAGCGAAGCGAACGATATCTTATCTTCACGCCATCGTGTAGATATTCTTTATGTTATATGGATGCATCCACAAGAAAAAAAAAAACATACATTTGGACATGAGTGTTTTACTGGGAAATTTTTCATATGAGCTCCATCCAGGACTTGGAGAACCAAAACCATGACATAAATTTCATTATTTTTTTCACGGTCCAGCTTCCATCAAATCCTGAACTCTGATTGGCTTGCAAGCGGTCCGGAATCCTACAATCCTGACCTCGGTTACGGACCTTTGGCAACTCGCTCGTTCACAACAACAACAAACATAGTAGCAATTTTTTTGTCGACATTTATTTTCGCATTTCTCAGTATAATAGCATTAATTTTACAGCATGGATAGAGATAACGACAGTGTTCACAGCGAAAGCAAGTTTTACTACCCTGATGAAGACGAAATAAAGGAAAACATTTCGGGGGAAAGCCGAAAACGAGCTTGTAGCAGGTTTGTTCTAAATATGGTTTCCCTTTCGGGCGCTCTCATTTTCTGTTAGAATTTGGTAAAGAAAAAAATAAATATATTATTTACCAGCTTAAGGTTGGTCCATATCGTGAAATACCGTGACCTCGGCCTTGAAAATATTGACCTCGGCCCGGAGGCTTTGGTCAGTATTTTCAAGACCTCTTTCACGGTATTTCACGATACGGACCTCCCAGTTGGTAAATAATATATATGTCACTCATGAGGAAGTCGATGAATTGTTTTGATAAATTTGGGTACTTTTTGATTGCGAATGTGTCTATATCATAAAAAGAAAATCACATATTGGCTTGAAGATATGAAGTTTATCTTCTCGTGTTGAAAAACTCACATTTTTTAAAATATGAATCTGAGTGACGTATTTCCCGATGTTTCACTCTGATGACATCACTCCCGGTGTTTTCCCGTTGACTAGATGCGCATTGTCAAAATAGCGAACCAGTTCAAAATTAAAACTCTAATTTTTTTTTTTGCAGATGTGTTCATATAATGTAAAGAATATATATAGTATAACACAAACATTACAGGGTGGCATGAAGATATGAAGTTTATCTTCTCATGTTGAACATATTTTCACTTGTTCACGTCAGTCACTTGTGAATATGTTCAACACTCGAAGATAAACTTCATATCTTTGCACAACCATGTAATATATATACACACACAGTACTGTGCAAAAATGTTCGGCATCCAATTATTTTATACCATTACTTTACCTTACAGACACTTAGCAGGCGCTCTTATCCAGAGCAACGCACAACAAGGGGGTATATGACACAGTGCTCCTGGAGCAGAAGAGGGTTAAGGGCCTTGCTCAAGGGCCCAACAGTGCCAGCTTGGCAGTGAGCGACGCGATACCAATTTCGTTTTTATTTGCTTCATTTTTTTATTTTACTTATGAATTAAAAATGTAATTTCTAAACATTCCAAGTTTTCAACCAAAATTAAATGTTACATCCATTTCCATTTCCTTCGATATGCTTTGGACTTTTGCACAGTACTGCAATTAACTGATGTTAGCTATTTACCTGTTGAAGCTTATAGCTAAAAATATAATGATAGATATTATTTCAAGGGGTGGCACGGTGGTGTAGTGGTTAGCGCTGTCGCCTCACAGCAAGAAGGTCCTGGGTTCGAGCCCCGGGGCCGGCGAGGGCCTTTCTGTGTGGAGTTTGCATGTTCTCCCCGTGTCCGCGTGGGTTTCCTCCGGGTGCTCCGGTTTCCCCCACAGTCCAAAGACATGCAGGTTAGGTTAACTGGTGACTCTAAATTGAGCGTAGGTGTGAATGGTTGTCTGTGTCTATGTGTCAGCCCTGTGATGACCTGGCGACTTGTCCAGGGTGTACCCCGCCTTTCGCCCGTAGTCAGCTGGGATAGGCTCCAGCTTGCCTGCGACCCTGTAGAACAGGATAAAGCGGCGAGAGATAATGAGAATGAGATGAGATATTATTTCACATCAATGAGCACAAAACATTGTCCTTTTACCTTGACCCAAAGTAATAGTGCAACATTTTTTTCAAACAGGAAAATCAAGTTGAGATTTCCAGGAAAAAAAAACATTCTTAATGTGAAATGTTTGAAGGGAGTAGGGTTTCCAAGGGTTTCAAGGCTAATAGGAGCTAATTTCCTCTCCCTGTGATTTTTATTTTTCAGTGAGAACGTAGGAGACCTGATTAACAGCACCGCCATTTTGGAACACAACACAACCAGCAAGAGCACATGTGCGACTTTCAGGAATATGGTTTGTACAACATGAGCTCCTTTTAACAACACGCGGAAAACTTTCGAATAAAAGTTAGCCCTCTGCTCTCCGTGTTGTATGAGATTTAGCGAGCAGTGACGTGATCACGTGATTTTGGTGGAAAGAGCACCAAAATCAGGATTCTGCTGGTCATTGTTGTAAATGGTTATTGTTTCTCTTTCACAGTCCATCAGGAAGATCAAGCGTGCAGACAGGAAGGGCTCGGAGTCAGTAACGGAGGAGAAGTTCGCTTTGCTTTTCACTTCAGAGATAACCATCACAGGCTGTGACAGTCCTTACAGTGTCCAGGTATCTTTTGTGGTATTTTTTTTTATTATTTTGTTGTTGTTGTTGTTGGGTTTTTTGTTTGTTTGTTTGTTTGTTTGTTTGTTTGCTTTCTCAGTTAATCAGACTGCACCATATGTGTTGCTTTGTGATTGTTTGCACTGTAAAGCTCAGTCAGTGAGTGTGTTTACACACTAAACAGTCTTATTACTAAGATAAATCATAGTTTGGCATTCATTTGATGAACATGTTTACATACATGCAAATTAATTAATTGCTCGGTTTCCATCGCAGGCATCAAACTCAAAACCAACGCATGGCCTGCTGCCTCGTTTCACTCAACCTGCTCAAACTTGCAAATAGTAATATCATAACAGCCGCTGGTTCCTATGACTCAGCATTTTAGCATGAACGAGAATTCACACCAGACCCATAGCGTAGTAATTTCACACATTCTATGCTGCATAAAACCTACACCTGTTTATTGGGTTTGATATAACTCAGACCTGTGACCTCCCAAACACAGATTCATTACATTAGGCAGTTGGGCCATAGAAGGTTCACGCTGCATGCTGCACGCTACACGCTACACGTTCACGTGAAGAACCGGACCCTGGGCCATTAAACTTCAACTTTTCTCGGTAGTCGTCCATTTTATCTCCCTAGACCCGTTCTGATTGGCTGGCGCGGTGGTGACCTTGGGGTCGTGCATGCATTGACTGGAATTTCCATCTTCACGCCTAGAAAAAAGTGTGCATGTTCATTTCTCACTTCACGCGTGAAGTGTGCAGCGTGCAGCGTGCAACGTGAACGCCGTTCTATGGCCCAGAGCAAGTCATGCTACGTTTGTCCACTTTTCTTTACACGCGTGTAGCGTGTAGCGTGCCGCATGCAGCGTGCAGCGTGAACCTTCTATGGCCCAGCTGCCTTAAAGGCATTTAGCAGACACTCTTATCCAGTACTACATACCCAGAGCACCCTGGGGTTAGGTGCCTTGCTCAAAGGCACTTCAGCCATTCCTGCTGGTCCAGGGAATTGAACTACTACAAATCTACTTCTCTAACCATTAGGCCATATGTTAGTGCTGTGAGCGGCCATTTTGGTTTGACTCACTGACTTCAGGACTGAAGAGACTGTACCGGGTTCCCAAGTAGGAATTCCATGTCCTTTGGGTTTTTCTTAGTCGGAGGTTGGGAATTTCAGGTTTAAATACACTTTAAGGTCCCAAGTTTACTTTAGAGGATGTGGCTTCGTGCAGTTCAGACCCGGACGTGTGCATGGGTGTATCCAAAGCATAGTCAATATTAGGGCTGTAATGATACACCCAACTCTCGATTCGATTCGTATCGCGATTTTTGACCCACGATTCGATACACCCACGATTTTTTTTAAAATGTTTTTTTAAAGTAGTAAATTTGACTTATTAACATTTACTTACTTACATTAACTATTTAATAACAAATAATTCAGACCACTGCAGAGAATGAGTAATATGTATGCAAAAATGAACAAATGTATATCCAAAGATTGTTTTATTTCTCAAAATAATACTGTTGAGCCGGAAGCTCTGTTTTTTTCAGTTCTGAAAAAGTCATTTTTCCAAATCGTGTAAATCCGTTAAGATTTTTTTTTGGGGGGGGGGTGGCTCTCTCACTGTCTCACTCTCATAGGGCCAATGATTTTCTGTGATCGCGGAAAACAAATGGAAATTACGGAATTTTTATGGTGAAACATTGCTCGCGTGTCAAAATGTAACTACCGCAGAAGGCTTCTGCCCAAGCAGACACGCCTTCAGTGTTGCCAGATATTGCTAACGTTTTCCACCCCAAAATATGTTCAAAACCAGCCAAAAAGCACCTAAACCTGCCCAATCTGGCAACACTGCATGCCTTTCCGGTCAAGTGATTGTGATTGGCTTGTGGCACACCTAGCCAGCCAATGAGCTGCTTGTTTACAGATTCGCTCCCCGCGTCGCAACCAGAATGGCGACCGCTTAAAAGAAATGAATGCTCTGCCAGTGGCGAGTGTGGACGTCGCGTGACTCGCAGAAGATTGTCGCAGGTCGGCGAAAAAACGACTTACTAATAGATATTAAAAAAAAAAGTAATTTAAGTAAGTTTAAAATGTAATTTAAATAAAAAGTAAAGTATTCATAAATTGAAGTTTGGAAGTGCCTCTGTTTTTGGGCTGAGGAGAAGTTTGAAAGGGTGTACCGCGATTCTGCCTTCTTGTATCGCAATACGGATCGTGGCTCTGCATATCGCAATTTCGATTTTGATACGCATATCGTTACAGCCCTAGTCAATATTGCAGACACATCAGTGTACACGCTGAGGGGGAAGCCACAGCCTAATGGTTAGAGAAGCAGCTTTAGGGTGAGAAGGTTGCTGGTTCAATTCCCTGGACCAGTAGGAATGGTTGAAGTGCCCTTGAGCAAGACACCTAACCCCCTACCAACTGTCCCTAGGCTGCTCTGGATAAGACCTGTGATTTAGAGGCACCAATGTTGTTCATCAACAGGGCATTTTTAGCAGGCAAAATACACATTACATTACAGGCATTTAGCAGATGCTCTTATCCAGAGCAACATAAGCAGGGCAGTTGGGGTTTCAGTGTCTTACTCAAGGGCACTTCAGCCATTCCTGCTGGTCCAGGGAACCAAAGTAGCAACCTTTTGATCCCAAAGCTGCTTCTGTTACCATTAGACCATGGCTTCCCCATGGCTTCAGACCCATGCCCAGTGTTGGCCTTTAGTGCAATTGAGTAACTGGCTCCAAATCCCAAATTGTATCACACACAGTGGTAATTTTGACAAGAATCTTAATTGTAGTTTTAGTCTCAGTTGCTTAGTGAAAATTGTCATTGGTTTTAGTCACATTTTAGCGGAGCTGCCCATGCGCACAAAGCATCTACCTGATTTTTGGTGGTTTTTGATCATAGGACATCCATCCATACATGTACCACCACAGGGAACCCGATTATAAGTGCAAGGCAATGTATCTCATAATCATTTGACCACTGGACAAGGGAATTTATATCTTTATTTCCACAAGATAGATGGGTTTTTATCCAGCACTTATTTTTAATTAGTTTTTTTTAAATAACGTGATTATTTACTAACACCTTTTACGGAAAAAATTCACGACAGTTTCATATAAAACTGGTTTAAACAGTTTTATATGAAACTACACCGCACCCAGTGTTGGATTAGTCTTGTTACAAGTAACCTGCTCTGTAAGTGTTCAAAGGAAACAGAAGAGCCGCTACATGTACTTCTTTCATACATCATTAGCTCTCTGTCCATACGGTCGATGACTGATTACCACTGCGTGGCGTCCGTCGTCCACAATTCAATTAAAGCGTATTTCCTTCATTAATTCTCCATGGGTTTCCATTCCGATTGTTATGTTTGAAAGAACTCATCACTCCGCACAAAACTTGGTCATTGTTTTGTCAAATTTTTTTGCTAACGAGTTACTAATTAGGCCAAATTAACGAATTAGGCCAACTTTTCCAGGCCTCTCACTAGAATTCTATCTCCTCTCACAGTTCTCATCCGATTTCAGTTCTGATCGATGTTTTGGGTAGATCTTTCCATGACGAACAAAACTTGTTTGATTCTTGATTTTCTTGTTTACAACTTTGTTTATTTTCAGTTAAATCGTATCTCCTCTCTCAGTTCTCAGTGGATTTCAGTTCTGATTGTTTTAGTTGAAAGAACTAGTCCTTCTGCACAAAACATGGTCATTGTATTGTCAATTTTTTTCTAACAAATTAGTAATTAGGTCAACTTAAGAACTTTTCTTCTGACTAGAATTGGATCTCCTCTCTCATTTATCATGCGAATTCAGTTCTGATCGATGTTTTGGGTCGATCTTCCCTTCTTTGGGGAACAAAATTTAGTCCTTTGTTGATTTTCCTGTTGAAGAGAATGATGTGGAGGTTGGTCCTCTCTCACATCGTCACATTTCAGTTCTGTTTGATGTTTTGGTCGTCATGGTTGTTTTGATGGAAGGTCAGATGAGCTACTATGTCCTTGATGTTCTGGTATAAAAATGAATTTCGTCTCGTCTTTACCAGGGTTCCCGCGGGTCCTTAAAAAGTCTTAAAAAGTCTTAAATCCAACTTTCGGTTTTCAAGGCCTAAAAACGTCTTAAATTGTTTGGAATGACTGGAATTTTCGAAAGGGAGGTATTAAATTTAATACTGGACCGAACGAGTGAAATGTCTCCATCCGGTTTGGGGTATTTTTTTAACCGTAATTTTAAAAGTGACCAGCGTACCTTTTGGGGGCAGCATTGGTTCTGTGCGTTCTGTGCATTCCGTAGCTCAAGAACTAACGTTAGGAGGCTACTGGAGGCGGTGTGGTGTGGTGTGGTGGTTGTGAAGAGTGAGAGATGCGCAGGGAGCTTACGTGGGTGCTAGAAAGCGTTGATAATTATGGGAAGATGTCTGTTTAACGACAAGTAGTTGGGGGATGACAAATACACACAGAAAAAGAACAATGGATTTCCTGTTACTGTTTAATATATTGTCATCATTCTGCATGTTTAGTATCTATTGTGCCATAGTCAAATCTGTTCAGACTGTATCAGTTGTGCGGTTGTCTTGTGATCATTGGGCAAGAAACAAAAGAATCCATTGAGGTTCTTCATGAAGTGGTGTGTCAGCAATGCTATGACAAACAACACATACCTGAGGTATTAGACGAGCAAACAAAATGTTCTTGTGTGGTTCTTTCTAACAGGCACAGAAACCAGACTTGTGCTGGTTTTTTTTTTTCACCAGTATGACACAGGATTAGAAAGATTAAATTATAAAGAAGTAGTACAACTTGTTTGAGGTAGTAATAATAACAAGGGTTTGCTATTATATAGTGATGACAAGCATTTATACCTTTCTGATGATGTTCATCAGAAAGATCAGGTTGATGGGACACAAATTATCAGCTTATCTGATGGATTTGTCATTCCATTATCATTCCGGTCATGAATTTGGTTGCTTGTCAACCGTTTCGTAAAGAACCTGAAGAAATGTTAATATGAAAGAAAGCAACATACTACGTAATGCCACCTGTAGGGAGGCTAAGGAGAGGGTAAAGAGCTCAACATGTAGTGAAACCCACCTGTACTTTTGGTACTAATTGTACGTTTGGTCTTCTAGGCTTTCAGAGACAACCGAAGGGTTTCTGGGAGCTAAAACTTTTAAAATGTACAATCAGGTCTATAAATATTTGGACATAGTTCCAGTGAATTGTGGCAACAATTTAAGGAAGGCCCAACTATGGGTGTCCACAAACTTTTGGCCACATAGTATACTGTATGTGGGCCTTCCTTTTTAAGGGACCAGAAGTGATCGGACAATTGGGTACTCGGCTGTTCCATGGCCAGGTGTGTGTGTTATTCTGTCATTAATTACATCATGTGTTGTCCGTTGTCCGTTCGGTGTTGTCCACATTCCACGAAAATCACTTCTTCTCTCTCAGTTCTTCACCAATTTTTATTCTTTTTGGCAGGAAGGTAGGTGGGGTGCATATATATATATATATATATATATATATATATATATATATATATATATATATATATATATCTTCTACCCAAATTTGCATAATTGCAATTAATAATGAAGATATGGAATAATTTAGCCCTAATGAGTAGTTTCCACACAAATCGCTGCTTCTCCCTCAATTCATCACCGATTTTGATTCTTTCTGGTATGAAGGTCGGGGTACCTAGGGTGCATAAAACTTCTACCCAGATTTGCTTCATTACAATTATTAATGAAGTTATGGACTAATTAAGCCTTAATGAGTGAGCAGTTCAACAAAATTTGCTTCTTCTCAGTCAATTCCTTGCCGTTTTGTATTCTTTCTGACAAATAGGTCGGTATTCCTAGGGTGGATAGAGCGTCTATATATAGCTTGAATATAGTGTATATAGCTTGTATATAGCTTGCAACATTTATTGCACAAGGTGGCCCACTTTAGATTGTTCCTTCTGGACTAGATGGGGCCAGAGTGAGCTACGCTGTCACTGATTAATTGTTTAATTTTTTTGTACTGTATCACATACTACAACTGCGAGTTGCCCTAGTGGTTAGCATGTCATCTCGATTGGGAGATCACAAGTTCTCAAGTTCTTTTTGCGGTCAGGTCATACCAACAACCATCACAAAAATGGTACCTACTGCTGTCCGGTAAGGCACGCTGCAATACAGATGCATGTGGGGAGTCAAACTCTCGCGGTTACCAGAGGACTAACCCCCCACTGTGACCCTAGCCGTATAATAGCCGAGAGGCTGAGGGCTATAGAAACAGAGATTGGCGCCACCCAATGTGCTTTAAGGATTTGGTTAGTACTGGGTCAGGAGACTGCCTGGGAAGACCAGATTCTGGCACGGGAACGACTTTGACTTTGGTATCACATACTAGGCATTGAGATGTGTATCATATCATATGAAAGAACAAGATTCATGCCCCCAATAGTTCCAACCAAGATCAATGAGCTCACACTGATTAGATTTTCAGCCGCTGCACTGAACACCTTACATCTCCAAATAACCGTCGACCTAATCTGGAAGGATAGTGGAATTACAGGATTAGTCAAAATTATGTTAACACTTAAATGGTAGAAACCAATCGGATCTGTAGTGGACGTTCATCAATGGCGTACTGCTGCACCATCTGTAAGTAGACGTCTGATGTCACTGTTGGGGTGTCAAAAAAGTAGGGCCCAATTACGCCAGCAGCAGTCACGGCGCACCACATTCAGGAGAAAAATAATCCATTAGTGTTAACATAATTTTGACTAACCCTGTATTTTGGACCACATACTGAGAAGAAGTGTCACTCCAGCACTTGGGAAGATCAGGATGCATTGGAGACATTACTCATAGACAGACAGCATGCTGACCATAGTCTCATTGGGAATACACGTTAGATTACAGTGTGCCCATTATAATAAGAACTGCATGGATAAAAGTGCTATAGTGCCCGAGGGAGACGATGCAGATTTACCTGTCTGTTTGCTCACGATGCAGAAAACAAATGACAATAAGTAGCCCAGGAGTAATAGGGTTATACCCAGAACAAATTAGTAACAAGCTGAAAATTTCAGAATATGTTCAGAATACCTTTAGGAATAACATACTAAAAGTCCCCAGAAATCCCCCTTGTGCTCTCTGAGAAATTCAAGATGGCGTCCAAAATGGCCGCCAAATGGAGATCTGCCCATATCTCAGGCCCAAAACAAAATATTAATTCAATTAAAAGGTCAGAATATATGTTTTCTAGGGTAGGAGAGTAAATTCCAACATGTGTGTATTAACATTATATAATAACAATGTACACATTATTATAACAGTATATTTGTGTATAGTGTGGATCCATTGGTTACTCGTTCACTCCGTATCATCCTATTCTGTTCACAAAACAACAAACACAATTACTACGGGTTGGAGCACTTATTTTCATTAATATTAATTAAAGTAAATTGGTGGTGTAAAATGAAAAATGGCATGTTAAAAGGTCATGCTGAGTTCAGTCATTTTTAAAAGGTCATGCTGAGTTTAGTCATTTTTTGTCCGAACACACTGGCATTGCTAGTAGTAAAGACTGGCGCTAGAAACTCAAAGATGAATTTTTTTCCACCCTTAAACAAGCTTGAATAAATTCCCTACTTCACTGATGGTACAACAAAGGTCCAAGCATTACAACTGAGGCACTGAGAAGTGCTTAAGTCTACTCATTGTTTATAAGCAAGAGCTTTTATTGAGGCAGACCTTTTTGTCATGAAAGTCACCGGAATGTTGAAGAAGTGTACTGAAACAGCTTGCCATTGTAGTTTTAGAAGATAGAGTTCTCAAATTTAATTTCCCTTTAATATTTTATCAAAGCTTAAAGATGCACTAAATATTAAGGAAATTGATGTCTAATTGTTGTCTTACATTATGTTCATGTATGTAGGTAGCCTACTAAGCTAATCTGTCAATCATGTCAACCATCAAATTCCATGTAATTTCCACATTAATGACCTTGTAACCTTGGTTAATTTTAATTTTAACAGTGTGACAATGGTGAATTTGCATTGCTTGTATGAGAGAACGTATAATTTAACATTTTAATTGCATTTATATTATGTTTTATCCCTGAGATATTGAAAAGTCTCCAATCGGCGGCCATTTGGGACGCCATCTTGAATTTCTCAGAGAGCACAAGGGGGATTTCTGGGGACTTTTAGTATGTTATTCCTAAGGGTATTCTGAAAAATTCAGCTTGTTACTAGTTGTTCCGGGTTGGACTCAATTTTGAGCTAATGCTCTTGAGCTAATGCTCTTGAGCTAATGCTCTTGGGCTAAAGTAGGAGTGCCACTATTTATACAGCTGTTTCACATTCATACTGAATTACTGGTTTGCTTTTATGGGATTTAAACAGCCTGATATAATCAGAATCCGTGTTCTTACTTGGTGGGCTGTGTGGTATTTTCCAGCCAGGATAACAGCTATGTGTAACATCCTAAAAGCCATGCTGAATGGTTGAATTGAACATGCTTTTATTAAAGGTTTTGTAAAGGCTTTTTTGTTTTCAAAGGCTTTTTTGTTTGCGGCATAAAAAGCACTGAGCGTCTCGGATACTGCATCAGTGCAATGAAAACTTAAATTTTAGAAAAAGGTTTTATAAAATTGTGTCCAAGACTGTTGTTGTTTTTTGACAGGTGTTTCTTTTCCTCTTGCAGGTGATCTCACTTCCTGTTGTTGTAATCGTACATGGCAGTCAGGAGAACAATGCTATGGCCACCATCATTTGGGACTGTGCATTCTCTGAAGCTGTGAGTAGCACAGTCTAGGTTTCTTATTAAATAATTAAGGAATAAACTACAGCAGTCCGTACTGTGATAGGAAAATAATCAACAATCGGGGGGGTGAGGCAGCCTAACGTGAAACAGAGTTACTGTGAGCATCCTAACATTGATTATTTTCCCGTAACAGTATGTCAGGACACATTTTATCCTTTTAATTCTTGCCACAGCAGTTTGTCAATGTTAACTAAAATATACCTTGTTAGTCCTGAAGACTTTGCAGTGTTGGAAAACTTACATTTTCACCTTTAGCTCTGACTGTTACACAGTGTTGTCACTGGAGACTCCTTCCCAAAGTGTTAAATAGAGGCTTTGAACCATCACATGACCCCCATAGCAACGGTAACTATGCTGCCATGACAGGAGGCAGCATGTAGTGCTTCATTCACACGAGTTAGCTGTTATTGATTGGTACAGGAAGGTTTTGGACTTGCAAATCGTTCTGAACAAAACAAAGACATCAGATTTTTTAATTTACCAAAAGTAATTCATCATCAGGGGAAAAACTAGAGAGATTTCTAAATGTACAGTGGTGCTTGAAAGTTTGTGAACCCTTTAGAATTTTCTATATTTCTACATAAATATGACCTAAAACATCATCAGATTTTCACACAAGTCCTAAAAGTAGATAAAGATAACCCAGTTAAACAAATGAGACAAAAATATTATACTTGGTCATTTATTTATTGAGGAAAATGTTCCAATATTACACATCTGTGAGTGGCAAAAGGATGTGACCCTTTGCTTTCAGTATCTGGTGTGACCCCCTTGTGCAGCAATAACTGCAACTAAACGTTTGCGGTAACTGTTGATCAGTCCTGCACACCGGCTTGGAGGAATTTTAGCCCAATCCTCCGTACAGAACAGCTTCAACTCTGGGATGTTGGTGGGTTTCCTCACATGAACTGCTCGCTTCAGGTCCTTCCACAACATTTCCATTGGATTAAGGTCAGGACTTTGACTTGGCCATTCCAAAACATTAACTTCATTCTTCTTTAACCATTCTTTGGTAAAATGACTTGTTTGCTTAGGGTCGTTGTCTTGCTGCATGACCCACCTTCTCTTGAGATTCAGTTCATGGACAGATGTCCTGACATTTTCCTTTAGAATTCACTGGTATAATTCAGAATTCATTGTTCCATCAATGATGGCAAGCCGTCCTGGCCCAGATGCAGCAAAACAGGCCCAAACCATGATACTACCACCACCATGTTTCACAGATGGGATAAGGTTCTTATGCTGGAATGCAGTGTTTTCCTTTCTCCAAACATAACACTTCTCATTTAAACCAAAAAGTTCTATTTTGGTCTCATCCATCCACAAAACATTTTTCCAAGAGCCTTCTGGGTTGTCCACGTGATCTTTAGCAAACTGCAGACGAGCAGCAATGTTCTTTTTGGAGAGCAGTGGCTTTCTCCTTGCAACCCTGTCATGCACACCATTGTTGTTCAGTGTTTTCCTGATGGTGGACTCATGAACATTAACATTAGTCAATGTGAGAGAGGCCTACAGTTGCTTAGAAGTTACCCTGGGGTCCTTTGTGACCTCATCGACTATTACATGCCTTGCTCTTGGAGTGATCTTTGTTGGTCGACCACTCCTGGGGAGGGTAACAATGGTCTTGAATTTCCTCCATTTGTACACAATCTGTCTGACTGTGGATTGGTGGAGTCCAAACTCTTTAGAGATGGTTTTGTAACCTTTT
This sequence comes from Neoarius graeffei, assembly GCF_027579695.1. Classification (NCBI taxonomy): domain Eukaryota; kingdom Metazoa; phylum Chordata; class Actinopteri; order Siluriformes; family Ariidae; genus Neoarius; species Neoarius graeffei. Next base: position 69,728,645 of record NC_083581.1, on the reverse strand, counting down.
CCAGCCTGATGAGCATCAACAACGCTTTTTCTGAGGTCCTCAGAAATCTCCTTTGTTCATGCCATGATACACTTCCACAAACATGTGTTGTGAAGATCAGACTTTGATAGATCCCTGTTCTTTAAATAAAACAGGGTGCCCACTCACACCTGATTGTCATCCCACTGATTGAAAACACCTGACTCTAATTTAAAATTCAAATTAACTGCTAATCCTAGAGGTTCACATACTTTTGCCACTCACAGATATGGAATATTGGATCATTTTCCTCAATAAATAAATGACCAAGTATAATATTTTTGTCTCATTTGTTTAACTGGGTTCTCTTTATCTACTTTTAGGACTTGTGTGAAAATCTGATGATGTTTTAGGCCGTATTTATGCAGAAATATAGAACATTCTTAAGGGTTCACAAACTTTCAAGCACCACTGTAGAAGGGAAAAATGGGGAAAAAACATTCAGTTGGAACTCGGTGTCGAATGGAGAGGTCAAAAACCCAGCGGTATGCTTTTCCACGAAACTAATAATTCCAAAAAAAATTATTTCACAACTGCAGCGTGGTGCTCATTCTTATCCAATGAAGTAAACATGAGCATCAACAGAGCAGCTCTGCACAGCCTTAACTTCTAACCTTCACAGAGATTTAAAAAGTGCATTTACATTTGGGGATCCTTCGGAGCGCGTTGTGCACGCACTTGGGACCCAGTCATTATGGGAAACACCTGATGCTGATTTCAGTGCAATCAGCACGTGCATGTAAGGATACAGAGGCTTTGTGAAATATTATCATTATCACTGTCATGTTTGTTTCTAGCCATGATTATGACTCTGCTTTCGGTTTTGCTTGTATTTTGTTTTTGTAAATATCACACCTGCTAATAAACACTCTTCCTGCACTTAGATCCGTCTACTGCCACGTACCTGACAGAATACTTCACAAAGTCTCTGTGAAAACAGCGTCCTTATCTGTGCACACTGATTGCGCTCAAATCAGCATCAGGTGTTTCCCATAACGACTGGGTCCCAAGTGCACGTATAACACGCTCTGAAGGATCCACGAATGTAAGCGCACTTTTTAAATCTCAGTGAAGGTTAGACTCTGCAGAGCCACTGTGTTGATGCTCATGTTCACTTCACTGTACAAGCATGAGCACCTTGCTGCGGCTGTGAAATTACATTTTTTTTTAAATCCTTACCTTCGTGGAAATGAAGTGAGCATACCGTCGGGTTTTTGACCTTTCCATTCGACATCGAGTCCCACTGAATGTTTTTTTCCCATTTTCCTTTTTTACGTTTAGAAATCTCTATAGTGTTTTTCCCTGGATGATGAATTACTTTTGGTAAATTAAAAATCTGATGTCTTTGTTTTGTTAAAAATGATTTGCATGTCCAAAAACGCAGCAAAATCTTCCCATACCAATCAATAACAACTAACTCGGCTGAAGGAAGCACTACAAGCGTGCACCCTGTCATGGCGGCATAGTTACCGTTGCTATGGGGTCACATGACAATGTAAAGCCTCTATACACACCTCCTCCCAGAGAACTTTACCATATCACTAATGCACAAGTGCCTGTGCAAGCTGTTAATATAGAAACAATAATGTATTACAAGTGCATTAACATGATATAAACCCGTAAATATAGTTCTAACATTGAGCTTTTCTAGAAAATGACAACAAAACCAACATCTAATTCAAGATTCAGACTCAAGAATGAACAGCGCTGTGGTATAAGAAGTGTGATTAAATAGTGTTTTTGTGTCGTCATGTCTACAGAACAGGATCCCATTCGTGGTGCCTGATCGAGTGCCCTGGAGCCAGATGTCTGATGCTCTGAACTGTAAGTTCATGTCCGAGGTGCAGACCACGCACGCGTTAGACATAGGCAACTTACACTGCCTCGCTCAGAAGATCTTCGACAAGCCGGACAATTCAGAGGACTTCAGCAACACACCGGTGTCCTGGGCTCAGTTCAACAAGGTATTATTTCTGTTATTAATGAAGTGTGGACATGTGCAGTAGTGTCAAAAGTCCATGAAACTCTTTTTTTGTAAATTTCATTTAACAGTATTACCGTAATTCAACATTTTATTCAGCTGATACATTTGTTTTTTGTCTAACAGCATGTTTCATTTCATTTTCTACACCGCTTATCTATTGCGGGTCGCAGGGAAGCTGGAGCTAATCCAGCTGACATCGGGCACATCCCGGGACAGGTCACTAATCCATCACAGGGCCAACACAGAGAGACAGACAGCCATTCATGCTCACATACACACCTATGGGTAAATTAGCGTAGCCAGTTGACCTAATCCACATGTCTTTGGACTGTGGGGGAAACCGGAGCACCCGGAGAAAACCCACGCTGGCATGAGGAAAACATGCAAACTCCACACAGAAAGGCCTCAGTCCGGCTACGAGGTTCGAACCTTGTAGCTGTGAGGTGACGGTGCTAACCACCGTGCCACCCTTAATAGCATATATTTAATTCAAATCTTAATACATATCCTCTCGGTGACATTTTAGGGTAGTTCTTCAGTAACAGAATTACATTCACAGAAAAATGTGGTAACTTTTTTTAGTTGCAGTACTCAAGATCCATCCATCATCTGTAGCCGCTTATCCTGTCCTACAGGGTCGCAGGCAAGCTGGAGCCTATCCCAGCTGACTACGGGCGAAAGGCGGGGTACACCCTGGACAAGTCGCCAGGTCATCACAGGGCTGACACATAGACACAGACAACCATTCACACTCACATTCACACCTACGGTCAATTTAGAGTCACCAGTTAACCTAACCTGCATGTCTTTGGACTGTGGGGGAAACCGGAGCACCCGGAGGAAACCCACACGGACACGGGGAGAACATGCAAACTCCGCACAGAAAGGCCCTCGCCGGCCATTGGGCTCGAACCCAGGACTTTCTTGCTGTGAGGCGACAGCGCTAACCACTACACCACCGTGCTGCCAGTACTCAAGATAATGGTATTAAATAAAAATTTCACACTGTATGGGGTATCTTTTGACCCGAAACAAAGCATAGAAAAATTGGCTATGCTGAACTCTGAACACAAAATCTTTTATGAGGAAAGAAAAGTCAGTCACGGAATTACATCAGAAAAAAACTGAACTTTCATTTCTTAAAATTCAACCCAAAATTTCTCTGAAATGACATTGCTATAATTGGGGTGATGATTTTTAAATATGGTTTTCAGGACATTTTGCCTTGGATTCCATACTTTAACAATATCCCTGAGCTGACCAGGCAATCTTAATAATTTCATAATTTTGACCTCTCTGCTGAAGAATTACCCTTTAAGTGTAGAACTTGATTCCAGTCTCGAGACATTTACTGCATTAACTTGGACTTGTTCCGGAATTATTGGCGGTTGTACTTGGACTTTGTGAAAATAATGTTCATGATTTCTTTTACATGCACAAAGTTTTGCAAGAAGTTTCTATCTTCTAGGAAATAGACTAATCCTTGACACAATGCATGAATAAAGAAGAGTGAAAGGAGCTGAGTCACACTTCCCAGAATCCAGTTGGTTATTTTTGTTTGGAAATCACGTAGCCCTACTCTGCTAGCTTTCTGTACAGCAAAACCTCTGCAAATTCACTGTTTATGATCCCTTCGAAATCCATCTCAAGTTTTCCTCATCCCCTCATCTGGGGAAGCCATGGCCTAATGCACGGGCGATTGCTCTAAGACAACGAGGGAGGCTCAGCCTCCTCTAAAAATGACGAACATCGTGTAGGATGAATTGCGCTAGGCTTATGTTATAGCCGACCTTATAACATTGCTATTTCAGATCCAGAATCATAGAAATATATGTGCTCAACCCAACTACAGTGTGAAATCATTCCGTTGTAACTTTCCCCAGTTCGCCTAATGTGTGCGTGAGTTTTTCCCCCTCGTGACAGCGCGATGCAGCCCAGCCTCAGTGGACTTCAATGGCATTTGGGAGCTGTGCGCTTTTCAATCTCAAAATGCAAGACGATTATTGGACAAATACTGCGAAAACGCCCGCCCCACGGAGTCCCACGGACTCCCAGCCTCAGTGGACTTCAATGGCATTTGGGAGCTATGCGCTTTTCAATATCAAAATGCAAGACGGTTATTGGACAAATACTGCGAAAACGCCCGCCCACGGACTCCGAGGCTCACAGTGGGAGGGACATGTCAGTTTCCGCGAGGAGACTGGTGATTGGTGAAAGCGGCCGGATATTTTCTTTGATTGACAGCTCATTTCAAATGTAGACAGGCAGCGGTGAATTTCAGTTCAGTCCCATGCGGATTCGCAAGTGCTGTGGTGTATTGTAAGAGATCAGCTTACATTTCGATTTCATTCATTACATACGGTTTCTACCAGCTTTTTTGTTTGTATATATTTTCATTGTAAATAAAGTGTAAATATAGTGTTGTCAAGTTTGCTATCTTAGTTCCAGAAATTTCGTTTATTTGAGTGACTGAACTTGAACTTGAGGGGGCTAGTCAGCTAGCAAGAAAGCTGCACACGGATGCCAAGCATTGCTGATCTAATTTTGGCGAAGCCATTTGCCAGTCTTCCTTTCGAGGAAAAAATTAAAATTAAAGAGCAGGGTAGACCAACGCCTCAAATTGACTTGGTGAAAAAGGTAGGGAATAATACTCGTTCCTTTCAGCTCTCCTGGTACGAGAAAGTGAATTGGCTAACAGCAAGTGACCCACATCAACAACAGTAAATAGGCTACTTTAGTAATATGTCATGGATGGACCAAAAATATAGAATCTATTTAAAATGTTTATGCTGAGTGTATTATATTGGAATATATATATTTCTCTGGATATGAATTAAACACATCTACAATTTGGAAAACATTTTTAAACAAAAACACAGCCGAGAACATTTCACACTACAGACCTGGATTAAAAGTGAAGGGTTATCAAAATTGTCAATAAAACATTTCTCAGTCAAAATAAGTAAAACATAGGGAAAGTGTCATTGAATGAAATGTGTGGCACCCAGCTCTATGTTTGGCTCCCCAAGGTCAGTGCTTGTGCCTATTCCAGAACACTCTGCTGTTACTGCTGAGGTTCCTGACAAAGAGCTGCTTTCAATAATGATCAATTTTTAAACAACATGCCACAATTTTAAAATATAAAATGTTAAAATATACCCCCCCCAACACCACCATCATGTATATTGGACAGTAGGCTAATGGGCCAAAAGAACCTGTTATTTCACAGTTTGTGACCCTGCCAACAATCAGCCAGATCAGAGGCAAGAGTATGGGCAAAATTGATGTGTTTTTTCTTTTTTCTTTTAAAATCTGGAAATATCGTAACCGACCAGCCTCCCCTGTTTGAAAGACTACCAGCCGACACTGGCCTAATGGTTAGAGAAGCAGCTTTAGGACCAAAAGGTTGCCATTTGATTCCCTGGACCAGCAGGAGTGACTGAAGTGCCCTTGAGCAAAGCACCAAACCCACAACTGCTCCCTGGTTACTCTGGATAAGAGTGTCTCTTAAATGCCTGTAATGTAATCTATATATCACACATGGAAGTTTTAAGTACATTATGACTGATATTTTTCATTACATTAACTTATCCAGAGCGACATACAACATACCCAAAGCAGCCTGAGGAGCAGTTGGGGGTTGGGTCAAGTCAAGTTTATTTGTATAGTGCTTTTAACAATAGCCATTGTCGCAAAGCAGCTTTACAGAATTTTAATGACTTTAACCATGAACTAATTTTATCCCTAATCTATACCCAATGAACAAGCCTGTGGCGACAGTGGCAAGGAAAAACTCCTTGAGACGACATGAGGAAGAAACCTTGAGAGGAACCAGACTCAAAAGGGAACCCATCCTCATTTGGGTGATAACAGATAACATGATTATAAATAACTTGTTTCTATAACTGCATTCTATATAATCACAAATTGTAACTGTGCAACCAGGAAAATCATTATAGTTTTAACATGAAATCTGTTTTGTTGACATTATAAACTGTTCATTGATGTAAACTTGAGTGCAAATCTGTTGGGTACCTTGCTCAATGGCACTTCAGCCATTCCTGCTGGTCCAGGGAATCAAACTGCGAACCTTTTAGTTCCAAAGCTGCTTCTCTAGCCATTAGGCCATGGCTTCCCGGGGTCTTGCACTCATGGCCGCCCATGAGACAGCCACATCTGGTTCTGGTCCATCACAATGGAATAACCATATGAAAACAGAATGAATCAGTGAAAAGAATTTAAAATATAACTACTTTGACAACTCTAAATTGACGGTAGGTGTGAATGTGAGTGTGAATGGTTGTCTGTGTCTATGTGTCAGCCCTGTGATGACCTGGCGACTTGTCCAGGGTGTACCCCACCTTTCGCCCGTAGTCAGCTGGGATAGGCTCCAGCTTGCCTGTGACCCTGTAGAACAGGATAAAGCGGCTACAGATAATGAGATGAGATGAGAACTACTTTGACAATCTATCCATCCATCCATCCATCCATCCATCCATCCATCCATCCATCCATCCATCTTCTTCTGCTTATCTGAAGTCAGGTCGCAGTTGCAGCAGGCTAAGCAGGGTATTCCAACCCTGCCACCTGGCTCACAATGCACTCGACCCCAGTGCCTGTCCTTGGGGTTGGTGAGCCCACATGGCAGTGGCTCCATGTAATTTCTTCAGGCTGTACCCGGCTGGGTCCCATGGACCAAGGCCCAGCCACCAGACACTTGCCAGCGAGCTCCCCTCCCAGGTCTGGCTCCAGGAGGAGGCCTTGGTTTCCACTCCTGGGTGAGGTGTTGCAGCTCCTTTTTTGCCATTTCATCGAGGTCTTGAATCGCTCTTTGTCTGGCCTCTCTCCTGGAACCAGTTTGCCTTGGGAGACCCTACCAGGGGTTAATGCCCCCGACAACACAGCTCCCAGGATCACCGAGACACCCAAACCCCTCCACCGCATTAAGGTGGCGATTCTTCGGAGGGGAATACTTTGACAAATTATCTTCAATTTCATGTAACAGTTTAGGCTTAGGATGTTGGTGGATTGTTGAGGATTGTTTTTTAAACAGTGGAATATCCATGGATACGAAAACGGCGACTTGCTACTTGACGCACAGCCTTCTGGGAAGCATGAGCTGGCCCCTTTAAAGTAAAATCTTGACCTAACAAAACATTTGATAGTCTTCTGTCTCGATCTTTACTCTGGCTTGCTTCATTTAAACTCAATCTCACTTAGTCCTTACCTTGATCAGTGTTCATCTATACATACTCCATGAGATCCTATGCAGCCAAAGATGTAATATTTCATTATTTCCAATACAGGAAGTTCTGCCTGGGCGAAACTTCACCTTCTGGCAGTGGTTTGAAGGAGTGATTGATCTGACCAAAAAATGCCTAAAGGCTTACTGGAGTGATGGGTAAAAGAAGCTTCAGTGGTCTCAGATTAACCAGTAAACTTCATATAACATCATCATTGTTTTTCAATAATCTGTGCTGTTGTCCACTGCAGACTCATCCTTGGCTTTATTGGGAAGCAGCACCTTCACATCATTTTGCAGGACCAACCCAGCGGCACGTTTCTGCTGCGCTTCAGTGACTCGGAAATCGGTGGCATCACCATTGCCTACGTCGGCCTCAGTGATGGTATGTATGAGTCATATTTAATTGAGTAAAAACATTTCAAAGGTCTATTTTGTGTCACTTTTCTGCTGTATTGGCCTTAATTCTGGCATCCGTATGTTTAGACCTTGGTTTATGTTGTCCGTCATCTCTCTCTCTCTCTCTCTCTCTCTCTCTCTGTATCTCCAGGTGGATGCAGGAAAATCCAGAACATCCAACCTTTCACCAAAAAAGACCTGGACTCAGTCGGCCTTGGCGATCGTATTCGGGACATCGGCTTGATCTCACAAGTATATTCACATGCACCAGGACGATCTGCACGACTCATGTCAAAAAATGAAGCATTTAAAAAATTTTATACAGGCAAGTATGCATGGCACAGTATGATGCCATCACATCTTTATGTTAGAGACAGAGGAGAATTTGTGACTTTGTTAAATGTTGTGTGATCATAGAAAAGATTTATTTTTCCTGAAACGTAATGCAGTGGTCAATATGTGATCAGCAATCTGTTCAATATGATCAGAATCGTCTGAACTAGTAGTTATTGCCCGTGAACCTGATTTCCTCTGAATGGTGCTCATTTACTAAACGGAGCGGAATGTCCAAATAACACAGGTCTAGAAGGCCCAGTGGAGAGTTGAGTGGACACATGTGATATCTCTGTTTTCACTGTGTTCTGTCAGAATGACGTAAATCGCTCCCCACGTCTCTTCAGTGACATAGACTCAGCCCTAGCGGAAGTCTCCGGCGAGGTCCCATATGATTGAAACTCTCAGGCGAGTGGGGGAGGGGATTTCCTGCCGAGGCTGCGCGCAGTGTGCTAACACGAGCATGTAGCCTACGGGAAATGAATAGTGCGTTGGAAAATTCCCAAAGCCCCGACCTGAACCCTATTGGAAATTTGTGGACTACTCTTAAAAGCCAGGTCCATGCCAGGAAACCAACCAATTTAAATGACAATTCTGCCAAGAAGAGCGGTCAAATATCCAGCCAGAATTACGCCAGAAGCTTGTTGATGGCTACCAAAAGTGTCTGGTCGAGGTGCAACTTCCTAAGGGACATTTAACCAAATATTAGTGGGGTGTATGTATATAATTGAGCCTGTATGTATAATTTTGACCCTGTGTGGATTAGAGAAAATCCAAAACAAATTCAAACTTGTGCACTCAATTCTTGTTTTTTTTTTTTTGAAGTCATTAAAGGTGTACGCTGTACAATCATTCCACCCTGGAAAAAGAACAGTTCAAGGAAAGCATTAACAGCCCAAAATTACCATGACATTCATGCCCATGATGAGTGTATGTAAACTTCTGACCACAACTGTATGTGCGTCAATTTGCATAGGTGAACAGATAGAGAGACAGAGAGACAGGCAGCCTTCCTTTAGTAGTATAGAGGATGTGCAGTCACGTGACCCGCACGTGTGTACTCTGCCATATTGGATGGCATCAGGATTGTTTACCTTGCGCGAGCGTAATGGATCCAGGGAGTAATCCCCAAGAAAATTCGGAAAATACCCCATCTACATCGCGCGATAACTTGTCTAAGTTTGTTCAGCATCTTGAAGGTGACGTGAGGCAGCGTTACGTGGAAAAGTGTTCCAGGTTGGGGATTGCAGATCCGTACAACTTGCCGCAATCCTTGTTCAGGGAAATTCGGAGCTGCGGTGCCGGCGATTTGCCCGATCTGGCCTACCACGACATTTACAATTTTCTTGTTAATCGTGAATCGTGTTACACTGGCAAAGCCCTCAAAGCTTACAAGAGCCTGGAAGCTTATAAATATTTTGTTGCGGGATGGGTATCCCAACTATACCTCTGGAATGGTCCGAAGAAGAATGTCTACTTGATAACCTCACAGGTAAGTGGCATTAAGATGTTTATCATAAAGAGACTATGCAGGACGTTTTATTGTAAGAATGTTCGAAATCTAAACTCAGTTCCAGATAATGACAGGGTTGTAAATATGTTTTTGTCTGAAAAACAGTAAATCAGAAAGCTGCGCATGTTTGCGCGGAAGCTGCGCAAATGTGCGCAGCTTTCTGATTTACTGTTTTCTTCTCATACTTCCTGTTTCATGGACTGTAACGGCATTTGCTCATTTAGTAATTTTAATACAGAATTTACTTTGATGAAATTATTCAGACACTCCAACGCCCCCCCTAAAAAAAAAATCGGATCTGCACGATTCAGCCGTGAAAAAGGCGCATCCGCCGTTTGCATCCCTGTTTAAACTCATAGGTTAACCAACTTTAACCGGCTAATGAGGCTCGGTGGTCAGTCAAGATTTTTTTTAGTTTTCGCCATCCCTACTATGGATTGGCCTGAGCCAAAAAGATGAAACATTGTCATAGACTAGGCCAGGGTAGTAGGGCTAGGCATAGCCATTTTAAACGTTAGAGACTGTCTAGTTTCTAAGTATGCAGTTATCATTCAATCCGAAAATCAACTTAACAGATGTACTAGGAGTATTGAATTAGAAGATTACACCTACCTGATATGAAGTGTTCACTACAAATTCGGCTGGTAGAACTGGGGTACCAGTTTTCTCTTCGCACAGCGGACACCCATTTTGCGGGTCTCTCCTCGTCTGCGGGGAATCTATAAAATGACAGGCCCTCCTTTTTACCCTGTCTATTGGTACAACCAAATGCTGAACAAGATATAACCATTCTCGAAAGATCTACTCCCACACGCTTGATAATTAGAACGGGTTCGTCTAAGTTCTATGCGCGGCCATGCCGTCCAAGATGGCAGATAAACAAATATCACGTGACCTTGTGACGTCACGTGCACACTCTCTATAGATAGTGCAGCTTCAGTTCTAAAGAGAGGTCACACCTCCTTCTAGACTGACAAACATACGAGTAGAGGCTCCATCTTACTCACGGGGACTGAAAGGCACAGGGGCCACGACTTCTTTTTTAAGATTTCACAGAAGCATGGAGGGGGAGAGAAAGTGAGCAAGAATGAATGATAAGGAATGAAAGGAATGAAAGGAATGAATAATAATGTGCAGCCGTATCGTAAATATTGTGACTGGTGCACCAGTTTGCATTCATATTATTGCTGAGAATGAGTAAAATGAGGAAGACTGTACTTGTGCATGACAGGAAGTTTCATACTAGGCATTCTTCAGTATTTGCAGTGACGGTTATTATATTTAACAGTTATTCCACGAAATCGAGTCGTACATGAGCTGACACCCGACGAGGGACGTAGCACCGAGTTGTCTATAAGCCGTGTATGACGAGATTGAGTGGAATAACTGTTTTATTCTATCCACATTCACTGGGTTTTGAGAAACAGAGCATTTTTATTTTTATTTTTTGCAAATTCCATAAAAAAACTTGATACAAAACGTCCGACAAAATAATTTCCGCTTAGAATGTAAACAAACCGGTGAAATGACAGGAGCAATTTGTGAAAAATGCTATAATAATAATTCTTGAAAAATAAAAAAAGATACGTTCTTACCATGAAATATACATTTATTCCATATTTCATTGCTTTCCTTTTGTATTTTTACCTCGCACGCGACAGAGTAAGCGGGGCGAGGTCTTGTAATCAGTGCGGTTTGTTTGTGTGTCTGTTAACAATCTAGCATCTAGACGGTTGCAACCGATTGACTTCAAATTTTCAGAGTGGGTGTGCAATGGTCCATAGATTACCTGATTAAATTTTGGGGGTAATCGGGTCAAGGTGAAGGTCAAGGTCACCGGAAAGGTCAACCTTTCGGTCAAAATAACATATTTTCCATTATAACTCAAAAACAGTTGCCCGATAGACAAACGTTTACTGTTATGAGCATATAGGAACTCCCAAATGGCCTTTCATTTGGCACCATGATCTTTGACCTTGATTAACCTTGAAAGGTCAAACTCAATGTCACGGATTTTCAGAGGGCTGTAACTTGAAAACGGTTGATGCTAGACAGATATTTACTATTATCAACTTATAGGAAGTGCCATATGGGCTTTCATTTGGCACCATGATCTTTGACCCTGAGTGACCTTGAAAGGTCAAACTGAAGGTCATGGGTTTTCAAAAGATACAAACCTTCAACTTTAAAATGGTTCATGATAGCCAGATGTTTACCATTATCAACATATAAGAAGTCCCATATGGGCTTTCAGTTGCTGCCATGACCTTTGACCTTGAATGACTTTGAAATGTCAAACTCAAAGTCATGGATTTATGACTATAACCTGACAGCTGATGATTGAGAAATCTTACCATTATCAACATATAGGTATAAAATAGAGGTCTGCGCGGGACAGAATTTTCAGTCCCGCTCCTGCATTGTGCAGTCCCGTTCCCGCCCGCTCCCGCAAAGAATTATGATTTTCAGTCCCGCTCCCGCCCGCGCCTGCCATATTTTGTCCTTCTCCCGCCCGCAAATCCCGCATGATGCAGATGTTCACGTTATTTCTCACGAAAGTTCTTGTCATTGTTCATGTCATCAACAACAGCTCTTCTAAATTTGAGTGCCCTATCATCTACATGACGTGACACAGTTGTTGGATGGGGCAGAATATCTCGCACATCGAATTTGCCTATTGTGGCTGCCGTGTCAACTAAGTGTTGGGCTAACTGAACTAATCCCCGACCAGTGATGCTGTCATACGGGCGGAGGTCCGCAGCAACAAAATCAACGCATTTCTCCACGGTTTTTGCCTTCAACGCATCTGTCACTTTTGCGTTGTTCCCTCTGAACTCCAACAATTGTTGTCCTTTTAAGACAGTACATACATGGCGATTCAGGCCTGATGTACCTGATTTATGGCCGTTGTATGTCAGAACCTTTTGGCACTTATCACAACAAGCAAAGGGCAGCTGATTTCCCTCTGCGTCATACACGAGTGAGAACGATTTCCAAATGTCTGATTTCAGGACTCTTGACTTTTTAACGGTAAATGTACCTCTTTTTAAAGCAGCACTTACTTCTGAAGCACTGTGAGCTTCACTAGAGGAGCTCTGCTCTTCTGCCATGATCGGAGATCTCAAACACGGAAGAACGGAAAGGAATCGGAAACATACGCGAGATTAGACCACATCCGCAAATTTAGGCATCTTAAAATGTTTTTATTAATGCCAAATAAAATATCCAGCACAAAATATATATGATAGACATAAATTAATAATTTATAAATTTTATTTTAAACACGTTTTTAGTTAGCGGGACTGCAGCTTATCACCTCTCCCGCCCGCTCCCGCATTGTGCACTCCCGCCCGCGCCCGCAATGAGCTTTCAAAATTTGTCCTGCACCGCACTGCTTTGCGTCGGGTCCCGCGGGTCCCTCGGGACTCCCGCGGGAGTGCAGGGCTCTAGTATAAAATAAGTGCTGCCGGGCGAGGTTTGTTTTTGGGGGGTTTTGTTTTCGAATAGAGTTTTTATTTCATCCTCGGTTAGTTCAGCAACACGATCCGCCTTTTTTTTTCTCTACTCACAGTATATGAGCCGATAGCCTAGTTGTACCGTAAATTAGCCAATCAGAGCATGCGATTGCTCATATCCAGTGAATGTGGATAGAATAAGAAAAAAATTATTTGTGCACAATATGTTTCAACCACTTATGAAAAAAACATACATTTTTCACAGGATGCAGATCTAATTTGTGTTTCGCACTCTTTGTTCTCACGTCCCTGACACTCTGTCTGCACCGAGGCAGAGTTTATTCACTAGCAGTTTGCTTTGTTTATTTCCTCTTCCTGAAATATAGAACAGCTGCACATGGGATTCCTATGTGTTGTTTTATTCTAATGTTCGGAACAGTGTGTGGGAGTGCCCTGTGGTGCCACTAGTGATAGAGCATGTTATCTTTGTTATTTTTAGCATCAGTAGTCTCAGTTTCAGAGCTACGGTATATCTCCTGGATTTTCTTTGGAGCAAATACTTGTGTCTTCTGTTGCTTCATTTATTACAAGTGTACTGACATTGACATTTTAACTGCTAAATTTGAGCAGCATGCTCTTTTCTGTGCTTCTTTGTGCAAGTCACCCTCCATAACATTGAGCCTGTATCATTGTGGTGTTTAGATCTGATTGTCATTTTATAATTCGCTACAGAGCGAGTGATTCATGTGGGAAACCCTGAGTTTTCAAATGTGTGCTTTGAATGTGCACGCCATAAAACTACACGCAGAGCTTTCCTATTTGCTCTGTGATGCATGACTGGAACGGTATAAAATTAACACTATGATTTTGTTAACCAGACATAACTCGCAGTATTACAACTTTTCGTAGATCGCAGTAGTTGCGTACAGCTACACATTTTCAAAAAGGACACCATTAAAAGTAGACTGCCTTTCAGATTTTTCGAGTGCAGGTCATAAAAATAATTTTCCCTGACACTAAGTTATTTTTGTTTAGTGAACCGCAAGCTACCAAATTTGAGTCACAGACTTCCAATTTTATTAGGTTTTTTAATAGAACAATAAATGAATTTAGAGCCATGTGGCCTTAAATTCTCCGCTATTTTTTCCTGCTTCACCATGACGCAATTCAAGATACTACGTCATGGTGGGCTTTCCCCATTCGCGCAAGGGCATTGTGGGATACAAATTTGTAACAGGAGAGAAAAATGGAGGACGTGAGTGTGCGAATGAAACGTGAAAGGCCGACTACAGTAACGGAAAGCGAGAAGAAAAGACATTATGTTGCGAAGGAAAGGATACGCAGGACCAAACTAATAAATATTGGCGGTCAGCGAGCACCTCGGTGTGATCAGCTGTTCGTTTAGTGATGAAAAAGAAGGGAAACCTGTGCATGCGCACACAGACTTCCTCTGTCTGCTTGACTGCGCGAAGCGAGTGATTTCATGCACATTATTTGCTCTGGAATCCCCTCAAATTAAATAACTTCCCAACCACAGAATGGTCTGGGGGTTTTTTTTGTGGTTTTTTTTTTTAGATATTACAGAAATAAACATGACCAAATTTGAGAGGGAGATAAATTTCACCGATTTTATGAACTCGAAAGGCCGTCTAGCTTTAAATGCTGTCCTACCGCTACATTACTTTGAAAGAGAAGGAGGGATAAAATAAAGTAAGGAAGGGCAAAGGGAAATGGAAAATAAATAAATAAATAAATAGTGAGAAAGAACCAGACAGAAAAAAAATTAAGAAAGTCAGGAAAAAGGCAGTCGGTGAAAGTAATACCTTGTAAAATGCACCGAGCAAAGCCGAGCTGCTGATTGGTCCACTGTGAAGCCCAACAGATCATGAGTAGATGAAAGTTGGATATCAGACTGACAGAAGTTCAATGTGTTTCAGTGGAAAAGATTCAAACCTTCAGCTTTATCTGTATGCGATTACAGAGGTGTTATTCTGTTCCAAGATTTCCATATCACATTATACCATCATGAATTCACAACCATGCAGTGAAGTAAAACAAAGCGCTTTCTTTTCCCACAGTTCCATCTGCGCCACACCCAGACGGATACCTGCCCTTCAAGCTCACCACTGTGGTCGATCAGTAAGTAACACAACATAATTTGTCTCTTTATAATAAACCGCCAGGTACTACAAAGCGAGTCAACTTTCAAATTATTCACGTCCTTCAAATGAATAGGCAAAATGTTTGGTTAAAATGATGACACATTTAAAATTTTATATTCAAACTACTGCAGAAACTGGGTCTAGCTTTCCTGTAGGAAAAGCATTTGCATAAAAAAAAAAAAAAACTTTTGGATTTTCTTCCTAATTTGGTCACTTTCCCATCCGGACCTTTTCTCCCCCCCCCCCTTTTTTTTTACACTACTGTTCAAAAGTTTGGGGTCACTTTGAAATGTCCTTATTTTTGAAAGAAAAGTACTGTTCTTTTCAATGAAGATCACTTTAAACTAATCAGAAATCCACTCTATACATTGCTAATGTGGTAAATGACTATTCTAGCTGCAAATGTCTGGTTTTTGGT
The DNA here is from genome assembly GCF_027579695.1 of Neoarius graeffei. Lineage (NCBI taxonomy): Eukaryota > Metazoa > Chordata > Actinopteri > Siluriformes > Ariidae > Neoarius > Neoarius graeffei. The sequence goes on along the minus strand of NC_083581.1, from coordinate 69,713,121 downwards.
GCAATATCTCCATAGGTGTATAGAGGCCCATTTCCAGCAACTCTCACTCCAGTGTTCTAATGGTACAATGTGTTTGCTCATTGCATCAGAAGGCTAATGGATGATTAGAAAACCCTTGTATAATCATGTTAGCACAGCTGAAAACAGTTGAGCTCTTTAGAGAAGCTATAAAACTGACCTTCCTTTGAGCAGATTGAGTTACTGGAGCATCACATTTGTGGGGTCGATTAAATGCTCAAAATGGCCAGAAAAATGTCTTGACTATATTTTCTATTCATTTTACAACTTATGGTGGTAAATAAAAGTGTGACTTTTCATGGAAAACACAAAGTTGTCTGGGTGACCCCAAACTTTTGAACAGTAGTGTACCTCCGCCAAAGAGGTTATGTTTTCGGTAGCGTTTGTTTGTTTATTTGTTGGTTTGTCTGTTAGCAACATTACAGAAAAAGTAATGAACGGATTGCTCTGAAATTTTTTCCAGAGGTGTGACTGGGCACAAGTAACAATCCATTAAATTTTGGCGGTGATCCGGATCACCTTCTGGATCCCGGATTTTTTTAAAGGATTCTTGGCGGAGGTCCGCGCTCTCCGAGTGCTTTTCTAGTTTTTGGTATGGTTTGATGCTATACCCTCACTCCAAAGGAAGGCGGTATACTGGTTTACATCTGTCTGTCTGTCCGTCCAGAACACCCTTTTTCTCAGCAACCACAAATCATAGCCACTTGGTACTTGGTACCAAACTTCAGCTTGGGGTTTTATACCATGTATACCGTTTTCAGGTCTGTTGCCCATCAACTTCCTGTTTACCGACTGAATGTATTTATGAAACATATAGTGTGGGTTTACAAAATTTTTGTAACATATTTCTCAGCAACTACAAATCACAACTGCTTAACATTTGATACCGAGCTTCAGCTTGGGGTTCGATACCGTGTATACCGTTTTCAGGTCTGTCCAACATCAACTTCCTGTTTACCAACTGAATGTAATTACGAAACATAGCATGGATTTACACAATTTTTGTAACAAATTTCTCAACAGGGCGGCACGGTGGTGTAGTGGTTAGCACTGTCGCTTCACAGCAAGAAGGTCCGAGTTTGAGCCCCGTGGCCGACGAGGGCCTTTCTGTGTGGAGTTTGCATGTTCTCCCCGCGTCCGCGTGGGTTTCCTCCAGGTGCTCCGGTTTCCCCCACAGTCCAAAGACATGCAGGTTAGGTTAACTGGTGACTCTAAATTGACCGTAGGTGTGAGTGTGAGTGTGAATGGTTGTCTGTGTCTATGTGTCAGCCCTGTGATGACCTGGCGACTTGTCCAGGGTGTACCCCGCCTTTCGCCCGTAGTCAGCTGGGATAGGCTCCAGCTTGCCTGCGACCCTGTAGAACAGGATAAAGCGGCTAGAGATGATGAGATGAATGTTTTGTCCGCCAGTTGTGGCATTGCTCCAGACCCAGTTTTGGGCTTTGGTTTCCTCAGGCCTTGGTCCACCATGGGTGATGTGTCTTCTGCTCACTGTGGACTGGAATGAGTTTGTTGTTCTCTTTTAACATCAGGTTTGTCCAGCTCTCTGTGCAGTGGTGCTTCTGTCCTCGCTTTGTGAATCCAGTTCTGAGTGATGTTGCCAGGTGGCGTCATAGTAGCTGTGCAGGTGGTGTGGGACATACCTTCATATGCCTTTTGGTGGGATTGTGGGCAGCTACGCCACTGAAATTACATCCTGACCCTCTTTTTGTGGACTTTTTTTGTAATTGTAAAGCGACCTTGGGTATGAGAAAGACACTATATAAGTTGAAATTATTGTTATTATTATTATCTACCCACCAGCCAGCTATCCTCCATCGCATGACATCTACCAACCAGGGGGGTGAAAGCTTGCTCTGACACACATGAATCCAGCCATCGCATCTTTTCAAACTGCTGCTCATGTTACATCACAGGGCAGTGTAACACGCTTAAAGGAAAGTGCTATCCACCCACTTCTGCATATATGAGATCACAGATGCCGGTGATTGGCTAGTGTTGTCCTAATTGACAGCTGAGAAAATGATCCCATCCCTCTCACCCAGAAAACATGGTCAAAGGCATATAACAATTCAATCGATTCATGAATCGATTTGATTCATTATATTGGGTTTATAATTCAATTTTCCCACAATATTTTTGAAAAAAATTAAATGAAGAAAATTTTAATACCAAATAAATGCAACATTTATCTTCCTTTGATCAATTCAAATATTCCTTTTGTTAAATAAAAAAAAACACTTTTGTTTCATTTTCTTAATAACAACAATAATTATTTAACCATATTTGTAAAGGTTGGAGTAAAATATAATCACCTATTAACTAAAATAGTTCTTTTATTAAAAATGAAAAATGTTACAAACAACTAGGCCTTTTCTTAATAAACTTTTTTGACCGTTTGTCGAGGTGGTAGTCAGGCTTCAGCAGAAAACAACTACCTCCTTTTCTTTTCTTTTCTTTAGCTTTTGGCGGTCTGTAAAACAAGAGCTCTGATTTTGTGCGAAATCTATTTGTACAGTCAATCTCAGAACAGCTCTTTCCCATTTTAGATCTGTTTTTTTGTGTGTTTTCACGCCATGTATTTCGAGCTGTGTTACTTCCGCCTAAGGTGAAGTCTCACGTATTCCCGCAATTTAAATAATATTGGCTGGCGTTGAGTGGTATATCAGATATATTCCATTCAGCGAGCATGATATTGAACAAGTCGAAGACGAGTAGCTGAACGGAATATATCTGATATACCAAGAAAAAAGCCAGCCAATATTATTATTATACATACACACTCTTCATATCAGCATACTCGAAGGCTAGTGCAAGCTTACCTGAGACGTGGTGCTGTTAACGCGGCAGTCCAGTTACCTTCTAGCCAGTGTAGTGTTAGCAAAGGCCAGTGCTAGTGCAGTCAAGCCAAATATTTTTATTATTACTATTTTCACAGTGTAATTTACTTACTTACTTTTAAAATCAACACTGACAGCTACACACAACAGAGCGACCTGGCCAAAATTTGCTCAAAATTTTCCACTTTTAACGAAGCAAACCTGGCGGTCATGTGTGTTTACAAACTGTCACAGTCATTCGCGAGCACGGAAGTTTTACATCTCCAATGTGTCTCTTTTCCAGTTCTTCAATGTCCGTTGGTATGTTTTTTCTCTTGTAAATGTGCATGAAGAATATCTAATGAAGTTTTGGTAGCCTTTTGGGTGTTCAGCACGTCTTTAGTTTTAGTTTTCAGTTTGTTTACTTCTTTAGTGCTTAAACCTAGTACTAAATTAGCCTCGTCTTCTCTCTTTCCCGGCTGACAAAGAAATGATTCTGCGCATGTGCAGCAAAAAAGTTTTGTCACTGGATATTCTCACGAGCTCCAATGTGTGATGTCATGTTGTCTTGACAGCGTGCAATATTATCACAACATTGCACACTCATTCTCCATTGGGGAGAGTGGCGTAATACAACCCCGATTCCAAAAAAGTTGGGACAAAGTACAAATTGTAAATAAAAACGGAATACAATGATGTGGAAGTTTCAAAATTCCATATTTTATTCAGAATAGAACATAGATGACATATCAAATGTTTAAACTGAGAAAATGTTTCATTTAAAGAGAAAAATGAGGTGATTTTACATTTCATGACAACAACACATCTCAAAAAAGTTGGGACAAGGCCATGTTTACCACTGTGAGACATCCCCTTTTCTCTTTACAACAGTCTGTAAACGTCTGGGGACTGAGGAGACAAGTTGCTCAAGTTTAGGGATAGGAATGTTAACCCATTCTTGTCTAATATAGGATTCTAGTTGCTCAACTGTCTTAGGTCTTTTTTGTCGTATCTTCCGTTTTATGATGCGCCAAATGTTTTCTATGGGTGAAAGATCTGGACTGCAGGCTGGCCAGTTCAGTACCCGGACCCTTCTTCTACGCAGCCATGATGCTGTAATTGATGCAGTATGTGGTTTGGCATTGTCATGTTGGAAAATGCAAGGTCTTCCCTGAAATAGACGTCGTCTGGATGGGAGCATATGTTGCTCTAGAACCTGGATATACCTTTCAGCATTGATGGTGTCTTTCCAGATGTGTAAGCTGCCCATGCCACATGCACTAATGCAACCCCGTACCATCAGAGATGCAGGCTTCTGAACTGAGTGCTGATAACAACTTGGGTCGTCCTTCTCCTCGTTAGTCCGAGTGACACGGTGTTCCTGATTTCCATAAAGAACTTCATATTTTGATTCATCTGACCACAGAACAGTTTTCCAATTTGCCACAGTCCATTTTAAATGAGCCTTGGCCCAGAGAAGACGTCTGCGCTTCTGGATCATGTTTAGATACGGCTTCTTCTTTGAACTATAGAGTTTTAGCTGGCAACGGCGGATGGCACGGTGAATTGTGTTCACAGATAATGTTCTCTGGAAATATTCCTGAGCCCATTCTGTGATTTCCAATACAGAAGCATGCCTGTATGTGATGCAGTGCCGTCTAAGGGCCCGAAGATCACGGGCACCCAGTATGGTTTTCCGGCCTTGACCCTTACGCACAGAGATTCTTCCAGATTCTCTGAATCTTTTGATGATATTATGCACTGTAGATGATGATATGTTCAAACTCTTTGCAATTTTACACTGTCGAACTCCTTTCTGATATTGCTCCACTATTTGTCGGCGCAGAATTAGGGGGATTGGTGATCCTCTTCCCATCTTTACTTCTGAGAGCCGCTGCCACTCCAAGATGCTCTTTTTATACCCAGTCATGTTAATGACCTATTGCCAATTGACCTAATGAGTTGCAATTTGGTCCTCCAGCTGTTCCTTTTTTGTACCTTTAACTTTTCCAGCCTCTTATTGCCCCTGTCCCAACTTTTTTGAGATGTGTTGCTGTCATGAAATTTCAAATGAGGCAATATTTGGCATGAAATTTCAAAATGTCTCACTTTCGACATTTGATATGTTGTCTATGTTCTATTGTGAATACAATATCAGTTTTTGAGATTTGTAAATTATTGCATTCCGTTTTTACTTACAATTTGTACTTTGTCCCAACTTTTTTGGAATCGGGGTTGTACATGGAGGATTAGCGATGTGATAACAGTATTGCATGCTATCAGTAAACCCGCTAGAAGGGAATAGAATACGTTTTTATTCCATAGAAAAAATCTCTCAAAAATATATTAGGTAAAATTATTGAAGCCAATAGGCAGGGATCGGATAGATATTAAATTAGTGTATTTGTCGTATTTATGGTGGACTTGTGTGTTTGTTTTGTGTCTAGGGAACCTGGATCTGTCATGGTACCTCAGGCTGAATCAATGCAGGAACCATTCTGCATGTAAATATTTAAACACACACAATTTGCTCACACACTGTCTCTAGTGGTTGGTATAAGAGCCCTCGCCTGGTGAATGTAAATCCAGCTCGAGGAAGTTTGTCCCTAACCCTAACCCTAGTGTTAGCATTTCACTACAAATGACATCTTAGTCTTACTAAGCATTAGTCAATAAACAGTTATAAGTAATTAGTGAGACTGTCAGATTTTTTTGTTGTTCATGACCGAGTCCACATAAATGTTGTGACTTTTTAACCTGTTGGATGTCATTTTTTAATCACTATTTTTACTTCTTTAGGTCCCAGGATACAATGTTTAATATGCAAACGTAAGTATAACTGTTTATACAACTGTTACACCTTAATAATGCTGCTATTGGGAGGTAGAAACAGTAGCACAAAGCATGTCAGTGATTTACTGAAGCACGGCTTAATACACTGCCTGACCAAAAAAAAAAAGAACCACCTTTACCTTTGATTACAGCGCACATTCACCATGGCATTGTTTTCACAACCTTATGCAACGCCACAACGTTTATTTCCATCCATTAGTTTTTTCACCAAGATCTTGTATTGACGACAGGAGAGTTGAACCAATCTGTAAAGTCTTCTCCTGCACATCCCAAAGACTCTCAATTAGGGTTAAGGTCGCGACTCTGTGGTGGCCAAATCATGTGTGAAAATGATTCCTTATGCTCCCTGAACCACTCTTTCACTATTTGAGCCCTAATTTTATGTCCATGGCATCAGAGAAGAAAAAAATCCATTGATGCGAATGTGATCACCTGGTCATTCAGTACATTCAGGTCATCAGCTGACTTTCATTTTATTGCCTCATAACGTTGCTGGGCCTCGAGCTGACCAACTGAATCAACCCCAGATCTTAACTCCGCCTCCAGAGGCTTGGACAGTGGCCACTATGCATGACGGGTGCATCGCTTCATGAGCTTCCCTTCTTACCCTGACACGCCCACCATTCAGGAATAGGGTCAATCTGGACTCATCAGACCCACATGACCTTTTCCACTGATCCAGAGTCCAATCTTTATGCTCCCTAGCAAATTGAAGCTTTTTCTCCTAACAAGTCTCACTAACAAGAGGTTTTCTTATTGCCACACGGTTGTTTCGTCCCAATCCTGTGCGTTCTCATCACATAGTGAGCGTGGAAATGCACTCAGTTTCACTATTAAACATAGCCGTGGGTTCTACTGTTGATTTTTTTGTTTAAACGAATAGACTTCACTCAGCATTTCAGTGATCTCTGATCATGGTCAGTCAGGATCTTTTTCCAACCACATTTTTTCCGCGAAGTTGATGGTTCACCACTGTCCTTCCAGGTTTTAATAATGCTTTAAGTTCTTAACCCAATTCCAAACATTTCATTAATTTCCTTAGTTGTTTTCTTTGCTTGATCCAGGTCAATAATTTGACCTTCTGAAACACAGTAACATCTTTTCCATGATACATCTTCTGATATAGTTGTTAAAGAAATGAGAAGCTACTCACTGCATCAGTGAGGGTTAAGAGAATTGTTGCCAGCTGGAACACATTAATCACTGCAGTAATTATCTAATCAGAGACTCTTCAGTCTTTGCTCATTTAAATATAAGTGGTGACACTTTTTGGCCAGGCAGTGTATGTTAGAAGACAAGCATGTGCCGATCATCATCTATAATGATATACAGTGTTATTTAAAGGGATCCTCCAGCAGATTTATTCTCAAACTTATCTTTGTTGAAGTGTGTCTGAGCAGGACGATTCGATTCGTGAGCCCCATTCATTCTCTATGGGGAAAAAATGACAGAAAAACGACAAGAACGAGAGAATGGGTGTGTCTATCCAGAAGCTGTATACAAGCGCACTAGATCGTGTAAAAAAAGATTTTAGAGTATGAAGTGTCATGTGGCGCTGCGAGTTGAGCCGTTTAAACTGAGATTTTAGAGTGCGCAGGCACACACACACACTACACACACACACACACTCTACACACACTACACACACTCTACACCCACACACACTACGCACAGTACACACGCACACACTACACACACACCATGCACACACTACACACAGTACACACTCTCTACGCACACTACACATACACACACACACACACTATACACACACAGTGCACACACAGTCCGCACAGTACACATACACTACACACAGTACACACACATACAGTACACACACACACTACGCACAGTACACACAAACACACACACTATACACACACACACTACACACAGTATACACACACACTACACACAGTATACACACACACGCACACCACACACACACACACACACACACACTATACACACTACACACACACACACACTGCAGACAGTACACACACACTATACACACTACACACCCACACTACACACACACACACACACTATACACAGTACACACACACTCTACACACACACACACTATACACACTACACACACTCCGCACAGTATACACACACGATACACACTACACACACACACTCCGCACACTACACACAGTATACACACACACACACACACACACACACAATACACATTATACACTCACACACTACGCACAATATATACACACACACAATACACACTACACACACACTCCGCACAGTACACACACACACACAGTACACACACTATGTACAGTACACACACACACACACACACTCTCCACACTACACACACACACACACAGACACACACACTACGCACAGTACACACACACACTATACACACTACACACACACTCTACACACAATACACACACACACACACACACTACACTACACACATACTTTCTGTAGATCGTGTAAAAAAGGTTTTGCAGCGCGACGTCTTGTGTCTGATCCAGTTTCTGTCGGTGAGCCTCTGCTACAGCTGATCAAGCACACTTTGCATTTTCTCTGTGGAAATGCAGTCTAGTTCCAGCTTGTGCTTTCTTTTTAGCATCCCTGTGGGATTTTTACACTACACAATGAGGCATACTTATTTAAAAACTGATAAATTCAGTAAAAATACTTGTAAAACTAGCAAAACTACAATGTAAACAGAGAATATAAACAGCTGAGTTGCTCCAAGCGACCGCTACATGACGTCATCACATATGTCACCACCGCAGGAAGCCCATCTGACATTTTAAAGAAAATTCATTTTTCTCGAACAGTGTTTGGTCTCCGAGAATTAAAGTTTGATTTTTGAAATCTGTGACTACTTTTGCTTTAAATAAGTTTGAGAATAAATCTGCTGGAGAACCCCTTTAATGCATATATTTTTACCACTGCAAAATATAGTTTTCACTCAGTTTTACATGTTTTAGTAACTTATTCTAAGAGTCATGGATAGAATTTTCAGTTCTTCTTAAAAATTCTCTTTTTCATTTTATATAGTTAGTTTCTTTAAAATAGTAGACATAAATGTTGACATGATAAAAACATGATTTAGGATTAGGAAGTAATTGTGATGTGAAAATGTATGCATCTGTATTTACCTGTGAAAGGAAATGTTTGGTGAAAAATCAAACCTCGAGTGTTGTCAGTTAGCCAGATATTAAATGTCCATTCCGTGTTTTCTTTATTAGTTTTGGAATGAAGCTATAAAGATTTTGTCGCAAAATTCGTTCAGTAAATATATTGACACTATGTTATCAGTGTTGTTGGTGTCCGATGTCGTCAGTGTCCATATTTTACTTGTAGCTGAAAACCGTAATGTTATGGAGGCGGACAGTTTAGATAACCCTTGGTATCATTTAACTCCCTAGACGCAACCTACCAAAGACTGAAAGCAGATGTGTACCAGAAAGATGGAAGTTATGCAGATAATATAACCCTATAGTTCCCCATAGTAAGATGTTTAACATGGTGTTTTATAAAACTGTTTCTTTACAAATGAGATTTTATGACTTAATGATGTCATTTCATGTAACTAAATGAAGATTTGGGAAAGATTTTGGGTGACATTCTACAGTGTTTGAGGTGACATTGCAACTTGTAAGTGACATCGAATCAGCCTGGCACACAATGCGAACAGTGTTAAGTGCCCCTTCTCTACTTTTCGATTAGTTTATTATTTTGATTAGGAAGCATATCAGGTGAAAATTCAAATTCAACCCAAATTGCTTGAACATGCTCTCACTGAATTCAGAATTGAACACAGAACAACATACTTTTTACAGAATTAAAATGTGTTTATCCATTCTTGAAATATTACAAATCAAAGATTGAAAAAAAAACGGCTTAATTTTTAGAAAGCTGCCGTAATATTCTGTATGAGGATCACATGGTCCAAAATGAGCCTCATTAACCAGTGAGATCACGTTTTTTTCTTAATAACATTTATATTTTTCAAGATGTTTACATGGAAATTGTCAGGCACATCAATGGTTGTATACTGAATACAAAGTTTGAAAAAGTAGTAAAAACAAATTATGCAAATTAGCACTTAATTAATATTAATTATGCTAATTAGGTAAACCCATTAAATCGGTACACTCAATAAAAAAGTAATAATGATTATTTGCAGTACCCTCTTTTTGCTCTGTAGGGCTTTACATTTCTTAAAAGTAGAGCCTACTAGTTTTTATATGAAAGAATATAAATGATTATTTCGATTAATGTTCACAGCTTTCAAGGCGAACCTCGAAAAAACTGTCTGAGCCACATCCAATAAATAATTCACATTAACTGAATTGAAATTGACACTCATGTTTCTGACTTCCGTTTTTTAAAATATCATTCCGACCACGAAGATCTCAATATTTTTCATCAAAACAACGACAGTTCTATTCTAAAATAGTTATTTATTTACATGAATCAGTTTGATTTGAAAAAATAAGTAGGTAAAGCTATGAAAACTCACTTCAAAGTGTCCCATGAATCAGAACATCAAAACTAGCAGACGGAAAATTTTGCTGAAAACTTCATCAGAAACAGTGAGAGCTGTTTTGGAGAACATTCCTATAAAAGTTATCTGACTGATATTCACGAGTAATTCAGTTGGAAACCGATCAGAAGAGAGCAAGAGCCTGAGCACTTTCCCATGACTCAAAATGAAAAGCACCAGCAGTTTCCTGACGTCACGCGAGCAGAGTTTTTACTCTGTTGTACCAACTTCAACCTGCTGTTACTTTTAAAGTACTGAACAGATCTTAGTCAGATACATTTCTTTGGAAAGCAGAGATTATAAGCTTTTTAATTATAGTATTCACGATAGGAAATAGGGCGGCACAGTGGTGTAGTGGTTAGCGCTGTCGCCTCACAGCAAGAAGGTCCGGGTTCGAGCCCCGTGGCCGGCGAGGGCCTTTCTGTGTGGAGTTTGCATGTTCTCCCCGTGTCCGCGTGGGTTTCCTCCGGGTGCTCCGGTTTCCCCCACAGTCCAAAGACATGCAGGTTAGGTTAACTGGTGACTCTAAATTGACCGTAGGTGTGAATGGTTGTCTGTGTCTATGTGTCAGCCCTGTGATGACCTGGCGACTTGTCCAGGGTGTACCCCGCCTTTCGCCTGTAGTCAGCTGGGATAGGCTCCAGCTTGCCTGAGGTGGTGTTTACATTAGACCGTATCATCAGATTAACGTTTTTAAAACGATTCGCATGCACACAGCAACGCCAATACACGATTCGCGTGCACACAGCAACGCCAATACACGGATACGCTCGGCTCCGCAGGCATCCTGCGCTCCAAATCACTCCACCCTGAACAGCGAGTGCCCTCTGGAGGGTGCGCACTCCGGCCCTGCGCAGCTCACAGAGCGCGCGAGTGAAGCGCACGAGCAGTGATTCGGGACAAATAGCAGGAAGTGAAAGTCCACGCTGTTTTTCAGCAGTCGCGTCACATGACCAACGTGGCATGACCAACGCCAGCGAATCAGGAAGGTGGATGTCACAGTGACGTTGTCCAATGACGACGTCAGCTAGAGCTCAGCACAGCGTATCCTCGTTCCTCAATGTTTACACAGCACCGGATCAGATACGTAATGGATTGAATACGTGGGCCCTGGCGGATTCAAGTTGTTCCGCCTGTGGAGTCGTTTCCCGGCGTTTTAATGTGAATGGACAGTGCATCCGCGATGAAAACGAGACGGATACGGTCTCATGTAAACACCACCTGAGACCCTGTAGAAGGATAAAGCGGCTAGAGATGATGAGATGAGATGAGATGATAGGAAATATTCAAGAGTTAAGCAATGACAGATTTGGGAAAATCTGTTGAGCTTATAGCAGTATTGGTTTTAGATCAGTTAATATACAGACACATTACTTGGTTGAATCTCTAACACTGACCATATTAGTCATATCAACATTAATGACACTCGCTGTTGTTGCTTTTCTGCAATTTCAGTCCAAAATGTTGCCGAAAGTTCACTATAGTAGAACAGTACCGATAGCTGCTCAGGCCTGTAACGGTGAAAGTGCAGTCAAAGTAGCTTTTTTATGAGATTTACATCCTGACAGAGCAAACAAAAGACTTGCTTTTGTAGAGGCGTCCATGTTTTTCCCCCCCTCCATTTTGCACGTTGAACATCCAGAGCTGGGAAATGACATTATTACAACTTGTAAATGACCACTTACAAGGTAGAAAGTAAAAATGAATACAGCAGACATGTCATGACTAACTGACTACATTTGAGGAAAAGGAGAAAATTGTGTAAAATTGATTGATTTTCACACCAAACTATACCTGTAAAGCTGTGTCTAATGAACCAACATTATAGCTGCCATGTTTAAAACGGATGACACGCTTTTTGCACAGTTCTGTCTCTCTCCCCCCGACTTCATTCGCTCCGTCATATCCCGATGTCACCATGAATAACCAAGGAGAAATGTACCCTTCTGTCTACAGCAGTAGCATGTGAGTCATCACACACTGCTCATATTCACACATGCTTCCAGCCCAAACCATACGCTTGCTTTTCATTTTCACACTGCATATCGTCTTATTATTATTCTATCTCATCTCATTCAGGGATTTTAATTACCAACAATAAAAAAAAATCAGCTGCAAATATCAGATTTGGTAAGTCGGAACCCCTTTTTGTTATCAGGACACAAGAAGCACCAAGTATGGATCTGGAGGAAATTCTCTCCAATTTGAACACTCAGTTATGATACGAAAGACTGCAGGCTGCAGCAGAAGCCCCATGCAGAAGCAGAAGCAGAGCATTATGTGCAAAAACACACGCTAACATGCTTTGGGGCATAGAATGAGTTATTAAAGCTCCCTGGGGATGGATCTTGGCTCTTCTCCATTGTATCAACGATATCCAGTGGCCTGCTACACTAAGGATGTACAGAACAGTGCACATGCTTTTGCCAGAACTTTATTTATCACACCTGTGATATTGAAGTTTGGGTTATACATGCAGGCTTAAAGGCACATTTAAGATGAAATTTCCATTAAAAGAGTAAATAAATACGAAATGAGAAATGAATTGGTCTGAACAGTAACCGATGGTAAATGCAGAAGTGAATAATGGAGCCTAATATTGGCTGCTTTCTGTTTTCCACACTGGGCATGTACGTTGTTTACTTTTCTTTCGTACAGTTTGGCCAGTGGAGCGACTCGTAAATGAAAACTCAAAATGTTGTTTCGAGTACCTTTAAGCCTGTAAATGGTGTGATGGTAAAAACCAAGGACAATCGTTCTATGTTTCTTTTTTCTTTTGCCAAATAGGAAGGAAATTACACACATTTCTCAGAGGAACTGAGAAATTCAGCTTGCACAGTTCCTGACATACGCCAAACTCTCTTAAAGCCACAGTGAGGACTTTGCAGTGTCATCTTTCATAGTGTTTATAAAAAAAAGGGATAGATCAGAATTTGTATTTCACTGGCTGTTGGTTTTTTAATTTATTTACACTTAGTCATTTGGCACGTGCTCTTACAAAATGTGCAATCCGAAGAACTTGGAGAATCTGTACGATTTCAAAGTCTGAAACATCAGAGACTAAGCTTTATGCCCGTTTATACATTTTTGCCTTTTTGACAGTTTTACAAGTTTGTATTAATGAATATGCAGTATGTGGCACAAACTGTCGATGAAGGTGAATTGATTTAACAGCTTCAGTGTGATTTCCTGCAGATTAAAGTCATTGTCACAGAGCAAGAATTAAAGCTAGACGGCCTTTCGAGTTCATAAAATCGATGAAATTTAGTTCCCTTTGAAATTTGGTCATTGTGATGTATGTTTATTTCTGTAATATCTCACAAAATATCAGGCCATTCTGTGGCTGGGAAGTTATTTAATTTGAGGGGATTAAAGCAAATAATGTGCATGAACTCGCTCGCTTCACGCAGTCAAGCAGACAGAGGAAGTCCGTATGTGTGCGCATGCGCAGGTTTACCTTCTTCTTCATCGCTAAACGAACAAGCTGATCACACTGAGGTGCTCACTGACTGCCGATAATTATTAGTTTGGGCCTGCGTTTCCTTTCCTTCGTATATGACATAACGTCTTTTCTTCTCGCTTTCTTTCCGTTACTGTAGTCGGTCTTTCATGTTTCATTCGCACACTCACGTCCTCCATTTTTCTCTCCTGCTTCAAATTTGTATCCCACAATGCCTTGTGCGAGCAGGAAAGCCCACCACGTGATGCATCTTGAATTGGGTCGTGGTGAAGCAGGAAAAAATAGCGGAGAATTTAGGGCCACGTGGCCTTAAATTCATTAATTGTTCTTTTTTTTTTAATTAATAAAATTGTAAGTCTGTGATTCGAATCCAGTAGCTTTTGGTCCACTAAACAAAAATAACTGGGTGTCAGGGAAAATTCTTTTAATGACCTACACTTGAAAAATCTGAAAGGCAGTCTAGCTTTAAATTTGCTCACAACCATTGTGCCTTAGTATGTCGAAATGATATATACAGTATACATATCGATCAGCCATAAAATTAAAAACCCTGACGGATGAAGTAAATTACACTGATGATCTCATTACAGTGGCACTTGTCAAGGAGTGGGATATATTAGGCAGCAAGAGAACAGTCAGTTCTTGAAGTTGATGTGTTGGAAGCAGGAAAAATGGGCAAGCGTAAGGAGCGACTTTGACAAGGGCCAAACTGTGATGGCGAGATGACTGGGTCTGAGCATCTCCAAAATGGCACGTCTTGTAGGGTGTTCCCGGTATGCACTGATTCGTACCTTCCAAAAGTGGTCCAAGGATCCAAAGGGCAACCGGTGAACCGGCGACAGGGTCGAAGACTCATTCATTCGCATGGGGCACGAAGCCTAGCCCATATGATCCAATCCAACAGAACTGCAGAAAAAGTTCATGCTGACACCTTTCTGTTTAGTGATTTTACCGATCAGCCATAATAATAAAACCACCCGCCTAATATTGTGTAGGTCCCCCTTTGTGCCACCAAAACATCTCAGACCTGCTGAGGCATGGATTCACAAGAACTCTGAAGGTGTGCTGTGGTATCTGGCACCAAGACACACACACACACACTGCTGATTTTGTTCTCAGTAAATCAGAACCTGAGTATGTGAAAAGAAATGGCCAGTACAGAAATACAAACCAGTTCTGTATACAAACATTAGGTAAATCAGTGTTGATCTTCCACTTGTTTAATATAAAATTCCTGACTGTGGCTTTAAGCAAGCTTTCATTCTTTTCATTCCTCTTCATGCCTGTTCCTTTTTGGCGTGGATGTACCATGTCATACTATAAGGGTTTCCAAGATTTTCACATTGAGGGGGCAGCTAAGCAGCTTGATCCTGAAATAAAAGGTATTCAGAGGAACTAAACATTGTAGAGTAACTCTGATCATGATGCTCCTGGATTGACTCCTGTGTCCGTGAGATGGATATTTATCAGGTGGTCTGGGAAAACCCTTCTGGAAAACAGACAGAAACGATGAAAACGGGTTTCTAGCAATTTTTTTTTAATCTACTTTGAGATCTCTTCTTTAAAGAAACAAATATTTTACCAAAACAATGTGGAAATCTTTTTTTTTTTTTTTTAAATTTAGGGTACTTTCTATCCTTGCTTTGGTGATTGCCTGAATGTGCTCAGTCTGCTAAAGCTCCCTTAAACCACTGCTAGCTATGCGCTATGTATGTCCTCATTCCACACAATGAATATCATGCTTTGATCAAGTTCTTCTATAGCTACGTGCTGAAATGAACCAGATCACAGCTGTCAAAATGTCCGTGATGCTCCTGTTCCATCACATCATCAGCAGCAGCAGCAGCATCAAAACAGAGAAGAGCATGTACACAGTGTCCAACAGATGACAGCGGACAAAGTAAAAATGTTTAAATGGCCTACAAGACGTTAATAACAAAACAGAATTCATCGGCGATATTATAACCGCTGATGAAAAGAGATCGTTCGAGCGGAGAGATGACGACGAGGCTCGTGTTTAAACACCGTGAATGACTTTTATCTCAAGTGATGAAGCAGAGCCTGATACGGATAATGCTCATAATCCAATCGAGATCCCTAACATCCCTTTGTAAATGTGTAATTCGTCAGGAATGCCTGTCCATGGAGCGGAATCAAGAAAAGAGAAAGGGAAATATATTTCAGTTCGTGAAATCTGTATAGTAGAGTATGTGAAAGGTTTTCCCAGGCTGCCACACATATCAAATATTATTCTCGAGTTTGAGAGTTGGCAGGCAGTTCAGTAACTTTCCGTGTCTTTAATTCATCACATCCATTTAGTCAAATAAAATACTATTAAATCAGGACAGCAGTATAAAATCTGACGCACTTCCTGTACTCTCCATCTGGGGTTTTGATGCCTTCATTTCATTCCTCTTCAGGACATTTGTAAAATTCAGTATTGACAGAGTTTGTCTCTGCAAATATAATAAAATTCACTCATAATAAAAGTGACAGTATGTGAAAAGATATAATCTATGCAGTACATCTATACAACCTATCTGTATTTTTGTTATTTCTGTCTTTATAAAGGGATTTATGCAAGAAATGTTAATAAGCTTCGACTTGTTCATCCATAGGCTCGACTAGTAATAAATCTTCGAGGTGCATGTTCTGTCTTACACACACACACGTGTTTCACATTAAGGGGATCTTTAATCATAATGCAGTGTTTTACGTGTAGCCTTTAGTTTGTCTCTTTTTTATTATTTTTTAATTATTATTATTACCAAATCTGAAATAATCATGTCTTTTCTGCCATGAAATGTGACATTGCTTTGTAATGATACTGTTTTGTTTTGTTATGTAAAATATTCTTTGGTGCCATGAGTGATTTGTAAAGAGGAAGCGTGGAGCGGAAATGAAATGCAAATAAATATATATAAGTGGTATCCTTCTGTAATCTGACACACACACACACACACTGCAATCGCCTTTAAATCGCTCATAATTTTTTCCCGCTGATACATTTCTGTTTTTATGGAACAGAAGCTGTGTATTAAAAAATAAATAAATAATAAATAAAAATGTTCCTTGTTCAGGTGTAACTCGTAAACTAATGCAAGTGCAAAAATGAATGCTTTCTTCTTCTTCTTCTTCAAAAATGCTATATAGACTTTCAAGAATAAAGTTAAAAATGAAATATGCAGTAATGTAACTTTATATTAAAAATTATTCCAAGAAATCGAGTCGTACATGAGCTGAGAGCCGACGAGGAGCGTAGCACCGAGTCGGCTATAAGCCATGTACGACAAGATTGAATGGAATAACTATTTTATTCGAGCCACATTCACTGGATTTTGAGAAACAGAGCATTTTTATTTTTATTTTTTGCAAATTCGATAAATAAAATCTTTATACAAGACATCTGACAAAATAATTTCCTCTTAGAATGTAAACAAACCAGCGAAATGACAGTAGCAAATTGTGAAAAATATGAAAATAATTCTTGGGGGAAAAAAAAGATACGTTCTTACCACCAAATTCCATATTTTGTTGCTTTTTTTGTATTTTTGGGAGTTTTGTTTTCGAGTAGAGTTTTTATTTCATCCTCAGTTGGTTCAGCAACACGCTCCGCCATTTTTTTTCTCTACTCACGGTATATGAGCTGATATCCTAGTAGTAGAGTAGCCAATCGGAGCGCACGATTGCTCGTATCCAGTGAATGTGGATAGAATAGAATAAAATAAATTATCAAAAGATTTTCTGTCTAGTTCAGAAAAAGACACGAATACCATTTTGTAACAATTACAGAACAGTGTAGTTGTATAAATAACGCAGTCCTCACTCTGATATTATTAAATAAGAGACATTTGATGACATGAAATGATCATTAAAGTATATTTGTCTAGTTCGAACACTTGGAATTACAAAAAAAGGAAATCTTTACACTGTACATCTCGAGCACAAAATGATTTCTATTTATGTAAACACGTGAGAATGTGACAAATGTCCACTGGATGAAACATTCATGTTAGAAAGATAAAAAGCAACACATAACCACTCAAACGGAGAATGCATTCGTTTGTGTATTTACTGCTCCTGGAACAGCAGGACCCGTGCAGGGAGGGAAATGAAGACAAATGAAGAAATAAGCCAAGGATTTACGTCGAACATCAGTAGAAGTGAAGCTGTGGAGAAACCTCGAGCTCTTACCAGCGTCACCTTTTTGGGTAGGAAAAGCTGGTGCTGATGATCCAAAAAGGGGGAAAAAAAAATCTCCTCCTCTCCAACAGTAAGAGAAAAAAGAAAAAAAAAAAGATATCAATCACTGCACCTGCATGCACTCGATTTGCATTCTAAACAACATTTGCTCAACTTAAGTATAATCATGCATTTTCACCAAAAGAACACAAATATGCTGAGGTTCATGACAAATCAGATCGTATCTATTCAACTTCTACTCAGTACACGAGATGGAACCAAACCGGTTAAAAGAAACAATAAGCCTACGCATGCCAAGTCTTAGAGCAACAGATGTTTAAGAATCACTAGGAAATGCATGCCAAAAAAAAAGAGCAATCTGAATACAGTCCAAAATCCTCGAGGTACAAAAACATTAGTTTGAAATAATACACAAAGTTACACATGGCACATTTCATTTTCTGTGGTTGTGTTTATGAGAAATTATTGAGATTAGAAACTGAAAGTTTAGAAGATTTATAATAATGACTTCAAACTGTTGGAACCTATGAATATAATGTGAATTATATTAATATTAAACGGATAGTTTCAGCTCGCTAAATTCTGATTGGCTGAGCTGTGTTCTAAGCCGTTTCGAAAATCCTTACTACAGGCACACCTGAGACCACGTCACAATAATAGAATCGGTTCTGTCGATATAAAATACCCGAATCTTCATTTGTTGCTTATCAAACAATGTTTACTGTTAAGAGACTACAGTGCATGGTGGACAGTTTACAGTAAATATTATTAATAATGATTGAAAAAAAAAGAGTAGTCATGGCCTAATGGTTAGAGAAGCAGCTTTGGGACCAAAAGGGTGCTGGTTTGAGTCCCTGGACCAGCAGGAACGGCTGAAGAACCCTTGAGCAAGGCGCCTAGCCCCTAACTGCTCCCAAGGTTGCTGTTGTATGTCACTCTGGATCTGCTAAATGCCTGTAATGTAAATCTCATCAGGAGATTGCAAGTTTTAATCCCGATCATGCTACAGCCACCTGTAGCTGGAAGAAAAGGTAGTAAAATTATGTTATAGGCATTTAGCAGACACTCGTATCCAGAGCAATCTACAACATGCCTGGAGAGCAGGTACCTTGTTTCAGCCATTCCTGCTGATCTAGGGACTCAAACCAGCAACCTTTTGGCCCTAAAGCTGCTTCTCTAACCATTAGGCCATGGCTTCACACAAAATTAGATGGTATAACTACTATATTTGTCAATCAGAGCGGAACTAAGCAATCATGGGCATCTGTGAGCTCATGTATGAGGAAGAGGGTAGAAAGCACTTTCCTCTGAGTATG
Source organism: Neoarius graeffei (assembly GCF_027579695.1). Classification (NCBI taxonomy): domain Eukaryota; kingdom Metazoa; phylum Chordata; class Actinopteri; order Siluriformes; family Ariidae; genus Neoarius; species Neoarius graeffei. The sequence goes on along the minus strand of NC_083581.1, from coordinate 69,693,915 downwards.
TGATCCTGCCCTGTGACGCAGCATGAGCAGCAGTTCAAAAAAGATTCAGTCGTTGGCTTTACATGGGTTTTATCATATTGCTTTCGTCACCATTTTAGAAAAGCAATGAGCTACTCGAGGACGTGCGTTAGAGTGATTTTATCGTGGATGGGGGGGGGGGGGGTTAGGCACTCCTCTATACGTCATTCCTAAGAACTCCCTCATCCATGACAAAATCACTGTCATGGATGGGCTTTTTTTTTTTTTAAGACACCAAAATGTACCCATGGATAAAGTAGGAGTGTCTTTTACTTAGAAAAACAAAATCTTATATAAACACAGTATAATGGAAATTAAAAAGCCAAAATAAAAACTCATTAAAACACACACACACACAACTGGAAATATGCCTCAGTTGCCTTGAAATTACCTTAAACTTCTAAAATAGAGTAAAAGATCAAAACAAAACAAAAGCAAAAAGTTGCTAAAACAATATTGAACACTCAAGAACACTGTGAAACCGGAAAGCGTGCAGAATGAAGTCCACTACTGTAGCGCACTCGTAGTCAACTACAACTCAGAGAGACGCCCCTGTCCTGAGCAGATTTAGCCACAGAGCGCCGCCCTACGTGCCAAAGTCTTCTACTAAGCCTCATTCTAGGCCGTGCAGTCTGAAGGGATGAGGTGAAGGTGATGTGGGAGATGTTTCAACACACCCAGGTTCTGGATGCAGAGTGAGGATGAAAAGGGTATGCGCAGAGGATCGTGAAGAATGATTGGATTTGATGAGGTGATAAGGGTGAGAATGCCAACCTTTCCTGTCTGTCTGTTTATAGAGCTTGTGTTTTGAGCTCGATGGGCTCGCCCCGCGTGTCCTGCTGGCCCTCAGTTTTGGCAGGTTGACTGCCTTTGAGCACGGCGAGTCTTTCAGCCAGGCCACGCCAACGTGGGAACAGCATGAAGTCGTAGAGCAGAGCTCCCAGACCACCACCAATAAAAGGGCCAACCCAGTACACCTGTCAAAGAGGTTTAAAAATAGATAAGGATTTGATCTCCAATATTTCAGTTGATGCCGTTGAAATTCAGTTAAAGGTGTAATGTTTTCAAGTGTTTCAAAGTTTCAGTGTAATATTTCAAATATATGTTAGAGCAGCTGTATCTGTAGGGGAGAGTGGGGAGACTAGAGACAGGGAGACATGGGACAGTTTGCATTCCCATAAATTAATTTCAGCTAGGTTTTAGAAGTTTGATGTTGCCCCTTAGAGTAACCCACTTCCTTCGGAGCCATGAAGCTGGACACTGCAGTAAGGTTTGTGCATTTCAATATTTTCATCAACTAAAACTTGTATTTTCTACTTCGCCTCCGCCTCCATTCTATGGTGTAATGAATGCTGGTGAATTGGGGATTTGTTCAGAATTAAAGTATGTAGCCTAGAGTTACCGTATATAGTATTATTTATTAATCTTAAATTCTGGGGGGAAAACATTTAAGGATTTTTTTTAAATGGCCAGATAGGGAAAGTTGGGACAGTTCGTCATGTTACAGGGTTTTTCTTGTGGTTTACAAATATAAAATTGGTTAAAAATGATTGCTAATAAAGGGTGGCATGGTGGTGTAGTGGTTAGCACTGTCACCTCACAGGAAGAAGGGTCTGGGTTTAAGCCCAGTGGCTGACGGAGGCCTTTCTGTGTGGAGTTTGCATGTTCTCCCCATATCTGTGTGGGGTTCCTCCAGATGCTCTGGTTTCCCCCACAGTCCAAAGACATGCAGGTTAGGCTAATCGGTGGCTCTAAATTGACCGTAGGTGTGAATGTGAGTGTGAATGGTTGTTTGTCTCTATGTGTCAGCCCTGCGATGATTTGGCAACTTGTCCAGGGTGTACCCCACCTCTCACCCATAGTCAGCTGGGATAGGCTCCAGTTTGCCCACGACCATGACAGGATAAGTGGTTAATAATAATGGATGTTGTTAAAAATGTGGGTGTGTCCCTGCATGAGAATTAAGATTATCTTGTTCCTTTTTGAGAATGGAACTGTTTTGTTGAGTCAGGTTTTGGGTAAACTGACATTTTTTCTATCACTGTACCAGCACTGTGTGTTCATACAGTTCATATGTTACAAGTTTACAAGATAATAAATCAAAATTAAACATGTAGGCTGAGGTATTTTATTTTTGTCCCATGTCTCCCTACTATGTTCCAAGTTTCCCAACATAAAGTCCCATGTCTCCCATCAATGTCTCATGTCTCCCCGCAAAAAATAATGACAGACAAAATGAAGGCCAGTATATGTGACAAGCTGAGAAACTAATGTTGTGGTAAGAGGGTACAGGAAATACTCTCTAATACAATATGAACGTGACACTACCTGCAAAGAATTTCACACAATCTACAAAAGCTGAAAATGTGCCCCAAGTCTCTCTGCTCTCTTCTACAATATATACAATAGATCTTCACTTCCAGCTTCTGTGTATTTTTTTTTTTTTTGTGGCCCAGAATTTAGCTCCAACCCAAACCAGAATAGACTTGCTCAACTCTGAACCTTTTCACAAAATAGCAACTCTCAATGCAAAGGAAATGGGATCTTAAGTCCTTCTCACACATGGTATTAACATTCTTCTTGAGTTATCTGATCACAAGTGGACAGTTGAAACCTGGCATTTGGAAAATGTCTCCAGTGACTGCTTGTGATTGGATTTCGTACAGCATTTCTGTTGGAGAAAGGACGTTGTGGACATTTATTATGTCAGTCTTCCTCTACATTTGTAAGCATGGCTAATGGCCTAATGGTTAGAGAAGCACCTTTGGGACCAAAAGGTTTCTGGTTCAATTCCATGGCCCAGCAGGAATGGCTGAAGTGCCCTTGAGCAAGGCACCTAACCCCCAACTGTTCCCAAGGCTGCTCTGGGTATGTTGTATGTCAGTCTGGATAAGAATGCCTGCTAAATGCCTGTAATGTTTTCAGGCAAGAATGTTTTGCGAATCCTCTCTCCTGTATGGATCAGGACTGTTTCAAACATTTCGGTCATGTGGTCTGCTAACAAAACTTCTAAATAAACAGGAAATGAGGTGACAAAAGGTAGCTCCTTTTGTCACTGCTGTTATATGTGCTATGTTTTTATCCTTTAGCCTAGTGGATTTCCAAACATTCTTGCAATGATTGTGTATTTTCCATCTCTGGCAATGACACACTCACTTAGGTGGTTCTTTGCTGTCCGGGGCACATCAGGACGCTTTTGCATTCACACTACACTGTTATGTGGTTATGTGTGTCCCAGACTACCTCCAAAGGTTCTTTGAGTGATCGGATCATAGAGCATCTCTGAAATACATTGGGTCCAAGCGCTGTCCACTTCAGATCAAATCACCCAGAATGAATGTTAGTACCTGGTGTGAACTAGGCCGCATAACATTGTCAATGTTTTCATTCTAAATGCAACTCATTTTGCAGGCGCCAGGGGGCTCAAGAAATTATAAACTGCTCCTTTAAAGCTCTGTGCAAGTGACTTGTAGGTTATAAGTTCAAATCCCACTGAACAGGTTTTAGGTAATTCCGCTCACATTCTCTTTACTTATATTCTCTTTTATTTGTAATTCACTTTGGATAAAATCACCTGCTAAATCCATACTCACCCAGTGGTTGACAAAGTTCCTGACAAGAACAGCAGGCGCAAAGGACCTGGCAGGGTTCATTCCAGCACCAGTGTAGTACATCTAAAAAGTTTCAAAAGTTTCAGAAACTTTAGTGTTTATACAGCTCAATAAATTATGGTAAAAAATTTCCTAGCTTGGTTATGAAAAGGGCAGTTATGCTTTTAGAGCTTGTGACAATAGAATGCTAATAGTAGGAGAGTCTCTCCAGGCTGCACTCTTACCCCAAGAAGATGGCCCATGAGCACGGAGAAGCCGATGGCTAGAGCAGCAGAGCCCAGACGGCCATTACGTCGATCATCGGTTACAGCAAAGACACACACCACCAGCTGCAGAGTCAGGAACACCTCCATGGTAGTGGCCATGCCGAGGCTAACACCAGGCTGCAGCTAGCCATAGGAAGTCATACGGATAGAGTAGAGTCAGCATCAGCGTTTCTGTCATGGTAATTAAACTCTGAGTTTGCAATAGTATCAGTGTGGCTACACCAACAGCAATCATGGCCAGATTGTCATTTTGTAATCCATGTCAATTATGTTTGCGTTCATTCAGTTTACAATACATGTAACTATAAATGCATGGCTCAGTTAATGAAACTTATTACACATTGACTGGATTCAGTCACACATTGGACAGTCTATTTCAGAATGAACAATCCCTCAAAATGTCCAACATAGATTTTGTCCACAATTTGTACCATCATTTTTGTTCAGGAAAACCTGATTTCCCAATGCATGGACACCCCCTACACTTTTTCAAGATCAAACTTGAAAACTGAAGTCATGCTCAGTTTACTTACTGTGTTGAGAGCCAGGTTGCCCCTCATGTTGCCCGGTGTCACCCCATACAGAACAGCGGCACCAGCCAGAGCCCCCAAACACTGAGCACAGATGTAGAAGAAAGCACGGAACAGGGACATCTGGGAACTGACCAAATAGGCGAAGGTGACAGCCGGGTTGATATGGCCACCACTGATGTGACCGATGGACTGGATGAACGTAGCAGCTGCCAGCCCAAAGCAGAAGGACACATGAAGCACATAGTAAGCGCCACTGGTCCAGCGCAACGCAGAACCAAGCCCAAAGAAGATGAAGAACATTGTGCCATAGAACTCGGCAAAAACTGCCCGCCAGAAAGACATGGATCGGAACTCCCACATGGCTGCAGTAGAGGTTAGCTCACAACACTGGAGGGGTGTAAACTGAGAATAATGTGTGTCTGAGTGAAAAAAGAAATATCACCTCTAAATTTACCTGTAGGACCCTGATCTATTTTGGTGGAAGGATACAAAAAAATAACAGTTGGTAACTTTTAAAGCACAAACGCTTCTCTAATACCTCACTTTAGAGTGAAATCATCTATTTTTGTCATAAAGATTTGTGTCTGGGACTGGCGGCTGTTGGTGTCTGCATCTGTCTGAATGCAGGGTAGTGTTAATAAAAATAGACAGACAAAGGTTGAGCATGTCCTGCAGACATTCAGCCCCAGTGTTGGGGCCAGTGGTGCAGGGGGTATTTATAATGCCCTTGGGCTAGAGTGACGCCATCAACCCCCTGTAGGCCCATGGGAGGGGTGTGTGAACAATACGAGTCAAAACAGAAATACTTAACTCTTCTCCCACCCATGTGGTCCAGCCTCTAGTTCATGGTCAGGTGTAATGGGACCGATGTACTTTCACTTCAGGTTTATAGGTGTGTTCTTTTTCTTACACTTCCACAATCGCTGTCCTCAGTTCAGCCCTACTGGGGTTAGATAATATATCTGAAACAGAAACTTGCCTTTGTTGATCCTTTATAACATTTATAGAGGGCCTTGATTACTTTTCAGATTTTTTGACCATTGGTTAAACTAGGCATGCACAAAAACAATGGAAAATCTCTATTAACTGTGTTATTATATTCAGAACTCAGCCTATCCTGGAGAAGAGGCCCCAAATGATCCAGGACATCATGAAGAGAAAACTAAATTAGTAAAGAAAATGGTCTAGTGGTGACTTTCCCAAGACTGCAGTGTAAATCCTTGGCCTCGAAAAGCTCTAGTGCCCTCATAGTGAGGATTAAGTGCTGACAAAAAGGTGAAAGAAGTGTGCAATCTTATTAAGTCTTGTTAAGCAGGAGAACATGGACATACACAGCCCTATATGTGGCAAAGGGAATTCAAGTCAAGTTTATTTGTATAGCGCTTTTAACAACAGACATTGTCGCAAAGCAGCTTTACAGAAAATTAAAGACTTTAAGCATATAAGCTAATTTTATCCCTAATAAATTTATTTCTCCCGGATGAGCAAACCTGAGGCAATGGTGGAAAGGAAAAACTCCCTCAGACAACATGAGGAAGAAACCTTGAGAGAAACCAGACTCAAAAGGGAACCTATCTTCATCTGGGTGATAACAGATAGCATGATTATAAATAACTCACTTCTATAACTGTGTCCTATAGAGTCACAAAGTACCAGCAAATTAATTATAGTTTTAGCATGAAGTCTATTTTGCTGAAGTTATAAATTGTTCATTGATGGAGATTTGAGTGTAAAACTGTTCATGACAGGGCAGCACGGTGGTGTAGTGGTTAGCGCTGTCGCCTCACAGTGAGAAGGTCCGGGTTCGAGCCCCGTGGCCGGCGAGGGCCTTTCTGTGCGGAGTTTGCATGTTCTCCCCGTGTCCGTGTGGGTTTCCTCCAGGTGCTCCGGTTTCCCCCACAGTCCAAAGACATGCAGGTTAGGTTAACTGGTGACTCTAAATTGGCCGTAGGTGTGAATGTGAGTGTGAATGGTTGTCGGTGTCTATGTGTCAGCCCTGTGATGACCTGGCGACTTGTCCAGGGTGCACCCCGCCTTTCGCCCATAGTCAGCTGGGATAGGCTCCAGCTTGCCTGTGACCCCGTAGAACAGGATAAAGTGGCTAGAGATAATGAGATGAACTGTTCATGACAAGTGCAGTCCTAAACTTATCATGGCAATTGTAGTCCTCAGTCATCATAGCAAAACTGTAAGTGTCCAGAGCTGTCTTCCCAGTGTGACTTTCAACTGTCCGTAAAGCGGCCGTCCTCAACAGAAGCAATGTGATGAGACTCCAGCCAAACGTAGGGCATCAGGATGGATCAGGCAGGTTCAAGGGGCAAAAGAGGTCACCATCACCAGTGGAATTCTGAAATACTAATACATGTAAATAGGTTTTTAATAGAACTTTCACCGAAATGTGATCTTTGGAATTCTTCATCCAGAAAAATTAATTACCCACATTCACATAAGCAATAGTGTAGTAGTCATGGAAGGCTTTTCTTGTAAAAACAACCAACCAACCAAAAAAAATAACTGTAAAAGTTCTGATTTCATTTTGCCATGAGATGGGCTAGCATCCCATCCATGGTGTATTCCCACCTCACACTTAGTCTTCCTGGGATAGGTTCTGGATCCACTGCAACCCTGACCAGGATAAAGCGGTTACTGAAGATGAAGAAAGGAATGATTTAACCAAACTCATAAATCATTATATTTCTGATCAGTAAACTTATATATATTGTCAACTTCAATCTAATAACAATTTTATTAAAATGTGTTTTGTAACTGAAAGGTTAAGAGTTTTAAAAGTTCTAAGGTGCCAATAAAGATTAAAAAATTTGCACAAATTTAAATAATATGTCAGAAATTTGAAAAGTCTGTACAACCCCAAATCAGAAAAAGTTGGGATGGTATGGAAAATGCAAATTAAAAAGAAAGCCGTGATTTCAAAATTTACTTTGACTTGTATTTAATTGCAGGTTGCACAAAACAAGATATTTCATGTTTTGTCTGGTCAACTTCATTTCATTTGTTAATATTCCTGCATTTCAGGCCTGCAACACATTATAAAAAAGAAAAAGTTGGGACGGGGCAATTTTGGGCTAGTAATGAGAGAAAATATTTTAATTATGATCTGATTTGAAACAGGTGATGTCAACAGGTGATTGCAATCTTGATTTCACACAAAATCAGTATCCAGGAAAGGCCTAGTCTTTGAGGAGCAATGATGGGCCGAAGATCTCCAGTTTATTTATAAATGCATGAAAAAATTATTCCATTGTTTAAAAACAATGATCCTCAAAGAAAAACAGGAAGGGATTTGGATATTTCACCCTCTATGGTGCATAATATCATTAAACATTTCAAGGAATCTCGGTGAGGAATTTCGGCGAGTAAAGGGCACAAGCCTAAGCTGAACACCCGGGATCTCTGATCCCTCAGATGGCACTGCATCAAGAACCATTATTCATCTACAACCCCGATTCCAAAAAAGTTGGGACAAAGTACAAACTGTAAATAAAAACGGAATGCAATGATGTGGAAGTTTCAAAATTCCATATTTTATTCAGAATAGAACATAGATGACATATCAAATGTTTAAACTGAGAAAATGTATCATTTAAAGAGAAAAATTAGGTGATTTTAAATTTCATGACAACAACACATCTCAAAAAAGTTGGGACAAGGCCATGTTTACCACTGTGAGACATCCCCTTTTCTCTTTACAACAGTCTGTAAACGTCTGGGGACTGAGGAGACAAGTTGCTCAAGTTTAGGGATAGGAATGTTAACCCATTCTTGTCTAATGTAGGATTCTAGTTGCTCAGCTGTCTTAGGTCTTTTTTGTTGTATCTTCCGTTTTATGATGCGCCAAATGTTTTCTATGGGTGAAAGATCTGGACTGCAGGCTGGCCAGTTCAGTACCCGGACCCTTCTTCTACGCAGCCATGATGCTGTAATTGATGCAGTATGTGGTTTGGCATTGTCATGTTGGAAAATGCAAGGTCTTCCCTGAAAGAGACGTCGTCTGGATGGGAGCATATGTTGCTCTAGAACCTGGATATACCTTTCAGCATTGATGGTGTCTTTCCAGATGTGTAAGCTGCCCATGCCACACACAGTAATGCAACCCCATACCATCAGAGATGCAGGCTTCTGAACTGAGCACTGATAACAACTTGGGTCGTCCTTCTCCTCTTTAGTCTGAATGACACGGCGTCCCTGATTTCCATAAAGAACTTCACATTTTGATTCGTCTGACCACAGAACAGTTTTCCACTTTGCCACAGTCCATTTTAAATGAGCCTTGGCCCAGAGAAGACGTCTGTGCTTCTGGATCATGTTTAGATACGGCTTCTTCTTTGAACTATAGAGTTTTAGCTGGCAACGGCTGATGGCACGGTGAATTGTGTTCACAGATAATGTTCTCTGGAAATATTCCTGAGCCCATTTTGTGATTTCCAATACAGAAGCATGCCTGTACGTGATGCAGTGCCGTCTAAGGGCCCGAAGATCACAGGCACCCGGTATGGTTTTCCGGCCTTGACCCTTACGCACAGAGATTCTTCCAGATTCTCTGAATCTTTTGATGATATTATGCACTGTAGATGATGATATGTTCAAACTCTTTGCAATTTTACACTGTCAAACTCCTTTCTGATAATCTCCACTATTTGTCGGCGCAGAATTAGGGAGATTGGTGATCCTCTTCCCATCTTTACTTCTGAGAGCCGCTGCCACTCCAAGATGCTCTTTTTATACCCAGTCATGTTAATGACCTATTGCCAATTGACCTAATGAGTTGCAATTTGGTCCTCCAGCTGTTCCTTTTTTTGTACCTTTAACTTTTCCAGCCTCTTATTGCCCCTGTCCCAACTTTTTTGAGATGTGTTGCTGTCATGAAATTTCAAATGAGGCAATATTTGGCATAAAATTTCAAAATGTCTCACTTTCGACATTTGATATGTTGTCTATGTTCTATTATGAATACAATATCAGTTTTGGAGATTTGTAAATTATTGCATTCCGTTTTTATTTACAATTTGTACTTTGTCCCAACTTTTTTGGAATCGGGGTTGTATAGCTGATCTAACCACATGGGCTCAGAATTACTTTGATAAACTTTTGTCAAGCACTACAATACAGAATTACATCTACAAATGTGAGTTAAAACTTTACTGTGCAAAAAGGAAGCCTTATGTTAACTCTGTCCAGAAGCGCCATCAACTTCTCTGGGCTTGGAGGTGTCTGGAATGGATCATCACAAAGTGGAAACGTATACTGTGATCAGATGAATCAGTATTCCAGGTCTATTTTGGAAGAAATGGATGCCGTGTGCTCTGGACCAAAGATGAAAAAGAACATCTAGACTCTTCCCAGGGACAAGTCCAAAAGCCAGGGTCTGTCATGGTATGGGGTTGTGTCAGTGCCCTTGGTGAAGGTGACTTACACTTCGGTGATGGAGCATTAATGCAGAAAAGTACACTGAGATTTTGGAGCAACAAATCCTGCCTTCAAGATGACATCTTTTCCAGAGATATTTCAACAAGACAATGCAAAACCACATTCTGCACACATTACAAACACATAGCTGTGGAAGAAGAGGGTGCCTGTCCCCTCTGTCCACAATAGAGAACGTGTGGTAAATTTAGGCCCTGTCCACACGGCAACGGATTCAGGTGAATCCGATAAAAATATTTATCGTTTCGGCCTGGCGTCCACACGGCACCGGCGTTTTGGGTGCCCCAAAACGATATTTTTTGAGAACGGTTTCCAGAGTGGAAAAATCTGGCAACGGCACCGTTGCGAAGTCTTCTGGATGAGTAGAACAGATTTGTTTACGATGACGACATAACCACATGACTAGAACAAGCAGCACTCACTCACTCACGCCGGGTAGAAGAAGGGGTTTATGCGCATGCGTCCTACTTCTTCTATTGTTCTGGTAATAATAATAATAATAATAATAATAATAATAATAATAAGTTACATTTATATAGCGCCTTTCAAAAAACCCAAGGACGCTTTAAAATTATAGACAAGGAAAGAAAAAATAAATAAATAAAAAATATAATAAAAATAAAAAGTAAAAAAGTCCACCAAGTAGGGGTCAGGATGTAATTCCCGTGGTGTAGCAGCCACAGTCCCACCAAAAGGCGCACAAAAACAAGTCCCACATCTCCAGCACCACCGCCGTGACACCGTCAGCAACATCGCTCGAACACCACGCTCTGGATCCACACAGCGAGCAGAGAAGCTCCGCCACGCAGAGCGCTGGTGTGTCCCAAACCGCCTGCACAGCCGCCGCGACGCCACCGAGCAACATCGCTCGGAACATCACGCCAAGCGTTAAAGTACAGAGCACTGGACAACGACGATGTAAATTGAGCAACAGTCTCACTGCAGTCCACAGCTGGGAGCACAGGCATCACCCACAGCGAACCAAGGCCTGGAGGGAACCGACGCCCCAAACTGGGTCTGGAGCTACACCACAACCGGCGGACAAAACACTCAAACAAACACCAAACTACACAAACACACAGGAAAGAAAAAAAAATAGAAAAAGAAATAAAATAAGAACTCCGGTGAGAAGCGGCAGCCAGAACGCGCACGACGTACTCTCAACCGGAAACAGAAACGAAACTGGTGTCTCCGATGGGACCATCTTACAGCGCACGTAGAGGTGTTGCATGTGTATTGCATCGTTTTCAGCAAGCGTTGCGTTGCCATATGTACCTGATATTTTACTGATCCGTTGCCCATGTGGACGAGATATTTTTTTTACCCGCTAAAAAAAAAAAATCTCATTGCTGTTGTCGTGTGGATGTAGCCTTAGAAATGAAAACTCTGACGATGGCTCTGTACTGTTGCCGGGGAACATTAGGCCTAATGGGGAAGCGATGGCCTACTGGTTAGAGAAGCAGCTTTGGGACCAAAAAGTGGCTGGTTCAAGTTCCTGGACCAGCAGGAATGGCTGAAGTGCCCTTGAGCAAGACACCTAACCCCTAGGCTGCTCTAGGTACACTGTATGTCGCTCTGGATAAAAGTGTCTGCTAAATGCCATTAATGTAACTTAATTAATTGCACATCTTAAGAGCTGTTTGTAGGATGAATGGGACAAAATATCACTTGGTATCTTCAGTCCCTAAACATCTTTTAAGTGTTGTGAGAAGGAATGGCAACATTATAAAGTAGCAAATCCTTTACCATCCCAATTTTTTTCAAATTTGTTGCAAGGATCAAAATTGAAATAAGTGCCTGTTTTGAAAAATTGATAAAATTCATGAGGTGCAAAATCAAATAATGTGCTGTTGTATTGTTTTAAGTGCAATGCAGGTCAAAGATTATTTATAAATCATCGTTTCCAGTTTTAATTTCAATCTCAACATACAGTCTCGATTTTTTTCTGATTTGGGGTCGTAAAATAAATATGCACTGAAAGTGTCTGAGGAATTTTTTTTTTTTACAGTTATTTGAAAACCCCTGGTGTAAAGAACATTTGCCACACAGCCTGTCTGGTCAAGACTGTGCCAGTTTGTTTGGCGTAGAATTGATTAGGCAGAGTTTTACATTGTGTGTGCTGACCACTGCTATGCAATAAAGCTCTGGAAAATCCATGTTTGGAGAGGAACGGGGGGTGCAGGACGGGCTGGAACTGAGCCTCCCTCATCCAGAGCAGGACAGCACTGAAAGAATACTGCTGCCCTCATCCATTTGTCTTTTAATCATAGGGTTAACAAAATGCTGGCAGTTTCCTTCTCTGATTCATGTTGTCCTTGTTAGAGAACATATTTATCAGAGAAATAACTGCTGTCATAGAGTAAAACCATCAGAACATTTAGCTTGAACTGCACCAGAAGAGTATGCTCATTCTGTACATTTGAAAGGTATAGTATTACAAGTATTATCTCCTGTCCAAGAGATAATAAAGGAAGGTGTGAATAGTTTTGGGCAGGTATGGTTTTCTTAGACTTTTCCAAGAGCTTAAGATCAGTGACACTAATGACTAACTAAAACACACACTCTCTCTCTCTCTCTCTATCTCTCTCTCTCCTACACTGTGCAATTTTGCTTCACAAGTCCTTCTGAAACAGTTAATAAGGTCGTGGCTTGGTGGTGAAGTTCTGCTCTAGTGGCTGGGAAGGATGTGAGTTCAATCCACAAAACTATCAATTACCCATTAGCTTCAACTCTTCAGCCAAAACCTGGGACTGAATCCTGCCTCATTTACAAGTCATTTGCTTCACAGGATCTGGAGAACAGATTCTGGGAACACTGGACACAAAGTAAGAGAATTGACCCCAGATTGGATGCCAGTCACACACACACACACACACACACATTCACACACTCATTCATAGCTATGGGTAAATTAGTGTAGGCTGTAAGGTTTTGCACAGTGGGAGTTAACTTGGGAAGCTGGAGGTAATCCATGTGAACAGGGTGAGAACATGTGAAACTCTGCACAGACAGCAACCTGAGTTCAGGATCGAATCCTGGAGCTGTGAGGTGGCAGTGCTACCCACTATGCCACTTTACTGTCCCCAAGTCACTCTGCTTAAAAGTTTTCCAAATGCGCACGCGTGCACACACACACATGCACACAGGAATGAAAATAGAAAAAAAACTGAAATAATGAGAGACACTGTTTGTGAAGAGATATATTTTAACTGCAGAGTCCAATTAATTACCACTGAATTTTATTCATCCAGAGGTTTTACATTTACATTTATGGCATTTGGCAGATGCCCTTACCCATAGTGATTTATAAGTGTTTTTAACAATAGACATTGTGATAAAGCAGCTTCACCAATTTCCTAACAAAGAGCAAGCCAGATGCAGTAATGGCAAGGGAAAGTCCCTGAGCAAGTTCTGGTTCCTTGAGAGGAACCAGATGGGAGAATGGATGAGATGTATCCCATTCCTTGAGAGGAACCAGACGGGAGAATGGATGAGATATTGTTCTTGTATACAGTTGTAGAAGATTAAAGGCAAGTAGTACTGATTGGGTCTAAAGGATGCAGGACATGGATAAAGTTTGGTGGCTCAGGTCATTTTAAGTCATTCAGGTCAGTAATGTTTAGTAACTTTCAAAATCAAATTTTGTATTGTTTATAAAATACTACTACTGACCTTTAAAGCACTGAATGGTATCACACCAAAGTACCTGAGCGAACTTCTGGTCCTTTATGACCCACCATGCCTACTTACCATAGATCAAAAGGTGCAGGCTATCTGCTGGTACCCCATATAGTGAAGGCTACATCAGGGGCCAGAGCCTTTTTTTTTTTTTTTTACAAAGCCCCACAATTATGGAACCACCTTCCAAGTAGTGTTTGGGACTCAGACACAGTCTCAGTGTTTAAGTCTAGGCTGAAAACATATCTGTTTAGTCAAGCCTTTTGTTAATGGTGTTTATGAGGTTAAGGAGGAGATCTGGAGGATCCTCAGGCATAGAGTGTTTTGGTAAACTGGGATGTTTGAATGCTGTCAGTCCCCCACTCACTCGAGTTTGTTGACGGTGTAGTGGCTGTTGCTTTATGTCCTGGGGCTCCCTCATGCTTGTGTTACCTTCTGGTTCTCCCCTTTTAGTTATGCTGTCATAGTTAGTTTTTTCGGAGTCCCTGCTTGCACTCAGCGCAAAATGTATCCCATTCCTACTCATCAGGTGACATTCGGCATACCTAACAACCTGTGCTCTCTCTCTCTCCGCCCTCCCCCCACTCTGTCTGTCCCTCTGAGATACATGTCAATCCTGAGATCGAGATAATGACCTCTTTTGCTCCTTGGACCTGCCTGATCCATCCTGATGCCCTATGTTTGGCTGGAGTCTCATCACATCGCTCCTGTAGAGGATGGCCCCATATGGACAGTTGAAAGTCGCACTTGGAAGATGCTCCAGACACTTACAGTAACGCTTTAATGGCTTAGGACTACAGTTGACTTCCTAACTTTAGGACTGCAGTTGTCACACTGAAAAAAAAAGATATCTTAGCAAGTGAAAATATCTTGAAAATAGTTGAAACAGGGCGGCACGGTGGTGTAGTGGTTAGCGCTGTCGCCTCACAGCAAGAAGGTCCTGGGTTCGAGCCCCGGGGCCAGCGAGGGCTTTTCTGTGTGGAGTTTGCATGTTCTCCCCGTGTCCGCGTGGGTTTCCTCCGGGTGCTCCGGTTTCCCCCACAGTCCAAAGACATGCAGGTTAGGTTAACTGGTGACTCTAAATTGACCGTAGGTGTGAATGTGAGTATGAATGGTTGTCTGTGTCTATGTGTCAGCCCTGTGATGACCTGGTGACTTGTCCAGGGTGTACCCCGCCTTTCGTCCGTAGTCAGCTGGGATAGGCTCCAGCTTGCCTGCGACCCTGTAGAAGGATAAAGCGGCTAGAGATAATGAGATGAGATGAGTTCTAGATTGCAACCAACTTATTCTAAGATGTCTTATCAAGTAAAAATATCTGTCCATGCAGCAAGAAAATTTCACTTGTATTAAATAATTTTCTCCTCAAATTCAGTTTTCGATTTTTTGCAGTGCATGAACAGTTTTGCACTCAAGTTTCCATCAATGAAGAGTTTATAACATTAACGGAACAGACTTCATGTTAAAACTGTTCAAAATGTTATAATCACATTGTCTGTTATCACCCAAATGAGGATGGGTTCCCTTTTGAGTCTGGTTCCTCTCGAGGTTTCTTCCTCATGTTGTCTGAGGGAGTTTTTTCTTGCCCCCGTCACCACAGGCTTGCTCATTGGGGATAGATTAGGGATAAAATTAGCTCATGTTTAAAGTCATTAAAATTCTGTAAAGCTGCTTTGCGACAATGTCTATTGTTAAAAGCGCTACACAAATCAACTTGACTTGAACTTATAAGCAATATGAGGAGTAAATTATAATGACTGGAAGTGACTGGAACCTCACACAAAGCTGATGAAGCACAATTCAGTAACTAAGGCTACATCCACACGACAACGGCAACGAGATTTTTTTTTTAGCGGGTAAAAAAAATATCGCGTCCACTTGGGCAACGGATCAGTAAAATATCAGGTACATATGGCAACGCAACGCTTGCTGAAAATGATGCAATACACGTGCCACACCTCTACGTGCGCTGTAAGACGGTCCCATCGGAGACACCAGAACAATAGAAGGAGTAGGACGCATGCGCATAAACCCCTTCTTCTACCTGGCGTGAAGCACTCACAGGAACAAACACACAACAACAAGAAGAAGATGGCTGTGACTACGCGAGGAAAAACCGACTTTTTTGTCTGCTAAACTTAGCAGCGACTGCAGCACTGAAACTACTACTACTCTGGGGTCCGCCATTGTTGCTGTTGTTGTTACGAATGATGCGCGCGAGAGTGCTGCTTGTTCTAGTCATGTGGTTGTGACGTCATCGTAAACAAATCCGTTCTACTCATCCAGATGACTTCGCAACAGCGCCGTTGCCAGATTTTTCCACTCTGGAAACCGTTCTCAAAAAATATCATTTTGGGGCACCCAAAACGCCGGTGCCGTGTGGACGCCAGGCTGAAACGATAAAAAATTTTATCGGATTCACCTGAATCCGTTGCCGTGTGGACAGGGCCTAAAACTATGTCTTGTGTAAAATGTTGAAAAAAAAAGTTGCAGATGTGCAGGCATATGAAGGATTGACTCACACAACCTTAAGAACCAGTCAATACCAAGGTCTAGAGCTTAGACTGTTAAGAACTAATATACAACAACATCTGCCTCAAATCACACTCTGATTTTTGTGATTCATGGTAAATTAATGCCCTTTCACCATCCATCCATTATCTGTAGCCACTTATCCTGTACAGGGTCACAGACAAGCTGGAGCCTATCCCAGCTGACTATGTGCAAGAGGCAGCTTACACCTTGGACAAGTCACCAGATCATCACAGGGCTGACACATAGTGACGCACACAACCATTCATACACCTTCATATTCACATCTACGGTCAATTTAGAGTCACCGGTTAGCCTAACCTGCATGTCTTTGGACTGTGGGGGAAACCGGAGCACCCGAAGGAAACCCACGCAGACATGGGGAGAACATGCAAACTCCACACAGAAAGGCCCTCGCCAGCCGCTGGGCTCGAACCCAGAACCTTCTTGCTGTGAGACAAAATGTTTCAATATTTAAAAAAAAAATACTATAAACAGTAATCAGTAAGACATAATAAATGAAACAAAGTCAGTATTTGGTGTGAGACGAGTTGACCCTTTGCTTAAAAAAAAAAGTATTCTCAGGTACAGTGAGTGCAGTTTTATGCGGAAATGAGCTGTAGGTTTTACTGAGCATCTTGCAGAACCAGCCACAGTTCTTCCGGACACTTTGACTCTCACACTTGCTTCTTCATTTTGCACCAAAACCCAGAAGCCTTCATTATATTTTCTGTTTTAATCTGAAAAGTGCTCTCTTGTGTAATATGCTGCTCAGATACAAACATTTTTTTTTTCCTGTAACATTTAATTTTGTGCTGGAAAACGAATGTTTGGAACTCTAAAATGTTTTTTGTGTTGTTGACACGATAATGTAGAAATCATAAAATAGAAATCAATGACAAAGTTTGTATGAAACACACACACACACACACACACACAAAAAAAAAAAACAAAAAAACTGGTGCCTAAGACTTTTGCACAGTACCGTATAATTATTTGGAAATGTGTTTGAAAATGAAGTGATGTCGAAAGTGCAAATGTCTGCACAGTAAGTCAGTCAAAATTACTAGGTGAAAGAAAAGCAGATACAACTGTATTTAAAAACCAGTGAGAAAGTAATTGTACCATGTTACTTTTGTCAAAAACAGGCATTTTGTAGGACAAAGTTGTGATGAGTTTGCAGAGGCAACCAGTTTGTGCATTTCTATTGTGTTGTGGATTTACATTGCTCATGTGTTGGTAAGCCACCTTTTGTGGACGGAGCATCCAGAGCATGAGGCAGGCTTGGAAAAACCTGCTTGCGTGTTATTAACTCTCCCACAGAATGCTGACACTAACCCAGCATGTCATCAATCCTCCCAAACCCCACACTGCCATTAGCAGATCTTCAGTTAACCATCAACTCAGGGATCACAATGCTGAGAGAGAGAGAGAGAGAGACTTCTCTTACAATGGGGAAAATGTGGGAGTCCATGTGCTAAAAAAAAAAAAAAAAAAATCCGATTTTTTAAAACTAATTTGACAGCTTTGTTAAATATTTTGCTAGACTTTATCATCAAGTCTGTAGGATAACATTCCAGCAGGTAAACAACTAAAACTTACAGAACTTGTTCAGAGGACCAGATGTCCTCAAAGCAAATGAGTAACACTGAATGAGACATGCTGAACACTTTATTTGC
This sequence comes from Neoarius graeffei, assembly GCF_027579695.1. Lineage (NCBI taxonomy): Eukaryota > Metazoa > Chordata > Actinopteri > Siluriformes > Ariidae > Neoarius > Neoarius graeffei. The sequence continues at coordinate 69,676,159 of NC_083581.1, read as the reverse complement.
TTAATCCAATATGCTTCATTTGCTCCACACATTGCTGTAAAATGTCAACAATGAGCTCATCTAAACCTAACTTCTAGAACACATCCACTTTTACATTTCAGCCAATTTAAAAACTGAAATGCTAAGACAAAATGTTGTTGCATTTGGGATATTTTGGCCCACTTTCCAAATGCTATTAAAAACATTAAACCTACCATAACTGACTGCTGACTATTGGGGTCATGTTTGGCCTACAATATGGCTATTACCATAACTGACCTTTCTATGTATAAACTCCAACTTTGGCCTGGATTTCGTTGCTATCTGATTGCATTAGCGTAGCTAAGAGATGGCCAAGGCCACCCTAAATTGATGCATTAGCACATTAAGGTCAATGACGTGTTAAGGCCTCTGCATGCTCTTGCGACAAGGCTTTCGTAGATAGCTTTTCACAGACAGTTGTAATTTATCGTTGAGCGGGGAGTAATAGGCGTGCGCGATGTTATTCACCGCCACAACGCAAGGGGGCGCGAAGTCGCGAAATCGCTAGGAGTAGTTGGTGGGTGTGGTTAGTGGAGTGTTTATCCTCCGGTTACTTATAATGACTAGAACTGGAGTCGTATAGATGTACGTACTTCCTCACTTCCGCGATCAACCGCTCTTCGTGCTGGTCCATCTTCGCTCGTGTTTTTAAAAATGGCGGCCGTGAAAACAAAACAAACCGGGAAAGTAGGGAAGCGGAAGTGCATGTACAGCGGATGTAGAGTGGACCAATCAGAGCCCTCTTGTCTGCGACGCTGTCTGCGAGGCTTCTGCGGTGGTCACAATTTTTGGGAGGTGCGCGCAGAGCGTCTGCGAAGGTGGGGGGGCTACGCAGACACTATCTGCGACGCCGTCTGCGAGGACTGCGTTGTCAGCATAAATTGGCCTTTATGATACAAAAGTGAATGTTTTTGTTAAATTTCACTGTAATAGGCTAGTTACAATAACCTAAACCTTGTGACAGCATCTCTAAGGTATTTGAAAGTTAATTTTATTATTGTCCAATGGCAAGGATTGTCAACAATGTTCACAATTTCTTTTGCTAACAATATGAATTATGTGGAGACATAACATTGCATTCCTTTCTGTTGGTTATTAGCTATGGTTAGCATATGGTATTGAATTCGTAAATGCTAGTATATTTCATAAGATGTAGCCTAATATTATGTTCGCTGTGACTTTTTTTTGTAGGTTGCAAGACACAAACGAATGTTGCTTAGCTGTGTGCCTTTTGTCTGATGGAGATCCTACTCAAGCTATACACAGATAGTTGAGCCACATTATGTATAGATATGGATTAGTACTTGGCCCTGGTCAGGATTGCTACAGCAGTAAAATGATTGGGTCTAACCTGGACACCCCGTTGTAAAATGTTTGGCCATGCCTCTCTCTTAAGTGCAGTCTATAGTTACTGAATAATATGCTTAAAGCTAGACAGCCTTTCGATTTCATAAAATCGATGAAATTTAGTTCCGTCTGAAATTTGGTCATTGTGATATATGTTTATTTTTATAATATCTAAAAAAAAAAAGCCATTCTGTGGCTGGGAAGTTATTTAATTTGAAGGGATTCCCTACAAATAATGTGCATGAAATCACTCGCTTCACGCAGTCGAGCAGAAAGAGGAAGTCCATGCACGCATACGCAGGTTTACCTTTTTCTTCCTCTTTCGGGTTTTATGGCAGCTGGCATCCACAGTGCTGCATTACTGCCATCTACAGGTTTACCTTTGAGCGTGCACTGACAGTTCCATCATTCTGTCGCGAAACAAACAGCTGATCACACCGAGGTGCTCGCTGACCGCCGATATTTATTAGTTTGGTCCTGCGTTTCCTTTCCTTCGTATATAACATAACATCTTTTCTTCTCGCTTTCTTTCCGTTACTGTAGTCAGTCTTTCACGTTTCATTCGCACACTCACGTCCTCCATTTTTCTCTCCTGTTTCAAATTTGTTTCCCACAATGCCTTGTGTGAACAGGGAAAGCCCACCACATCATGCATGACGTAGTATCTTGAATTGGGTCATGGTGAAGCAGGAAAAAAATATCGGAGAATTTAGGGCCATGTGGCCTTAAATTCATGAATTGTTCTATTAAAAAAACAAAACTAAATTAATAAAATTTGGAAGTCTGTGATTTGAATTCAGTAGCTTTTGGTCTACTAAACAAAAATAATTGGGTGTCGGGAAAATACTTTTTATGATATAAACTTGAAAAATCTGAAAGGCAGTCTAGCTTTAAGCTGAATAGCTGAAAAATAAGCCAAATAACAAGCTGCACGATGGAGTTTAATGGGTTAAACTTGTACCTTTCCCATGTTTGTGCCTTCAGCACAGAAGGGTTCTGTTCAGTGGATGGCTCATACAGGAAATGACTTCTCCATCTGCTGGGTGAGAAAACGATGATTCGACACCCTCTGGTGGTTGGTTTGTCAGCACCTAGAAAAAGCCGCCTTGCTACTGTCTGGATCTAGTTTACTGCAAAAAGTTTACATCCCCTCAGAACAACATCTCATCTCATCTCATTATCTCTAGCCGCTTTATCCTTCTACAGGGTCGCAGGCAAGCTGGAGCCTATCCCAGCTGACTACGGGCGAAAGGCGGGGTACACCCTGGACAAGTCGCCAGGTCATCACAGGGCTGACACATAGACACAGACAACCATTCACACTCACACCTACGCTCAATTTAGAGTCACCAGTTAACCTAACCTGCATGTCTTTGGACTGTGGGGGAAACCGGAGCACCCGGAGGAAACCCACGCGGACACGGGGAGAACATGCAAACTCCGCACAGAAAGGCCCTCGCCGGCCGCGGGGCTCGAACCCAGGACCTTCTTGCTGTGAGGCGACAGCGCTAACCACTACACCACCGTGCCGCCGCCCTCAGAACAACATGAAAAAGAAAATATTTTACCAAATAAGATATTGGGATTCACAGGCTTTTTTTTTTTGCATTATCACAAAGAACAAAATGTACGTTCAAATGTTCAAAAGTTTCGGAATGTGATATACAGATGGGTCCATAAATATTTGGACAGTGGCACGATTTGTGATTTCACCTCTGTACACCTCCACAATGGATATGAAATGAAGTAATCAAGATGTGATTGAAGTGAAGACTTTTTTTTTGAAGTGAAGAATTACGGGCGGCACGGTGGTTAGCACTGTCGCCTCACAGCAAGAAGGTCTGGGTTCAAGCCCAGTGGCTGGCGATGGCCTTTCTGTGTGGAGTTTGCATGTTCTCCCTGTGTCCGCGTGGGTTTCCTCCAGGTGCTCCGGTTTCCCCCACAGTCCAAAGACATGCAGGTTAGGCTAACTGGTGGCTCTAAATTGGCCGTAGGTGTGAATGTGAGTGTGAATGGTTGTTTGCCTCTATGTGTCAGCCCTGCGATAACTTGGTGACTTGTCCAGGGTGTACCCCACCTCTCGCCCATAGTCAGGTGGGATAGGCGTCAGCTTGCCTGCAACCCTGTAGAACAGGATAAGCAGCTACAGATAATGGATGGATGGATATGAGGAATTACAGCCATTTTCACAGGCTCAAAATAAACTGGACAAAATAACAGTTATAAATATAAGGATTATTTTTAATACCCATGCCAGAACACTGCCTCCACCATGTTTGACAGATGATGTGCTATGGTTTGGATCATGAGCCTTTCCTTTCCTTGTCCATACTCATCCCTTCCCATCATTCTGGTACAAATTAATCTCGGTTTCATCTCTCCAGGACTGGGCAGGGTTTGTTTGTGTTTGTTTATTTGTTTGCTTGTTTTAAATGTTTTCTATCAGAGTCAAAGTGTGTTTCCATTGGGCTCCACAAGCACTTCGGCAATAAGACAATTTTCATCATTTTGTCTCTGTACACCACAACAATGGCTCTGAAATGAAGTAATCAAGATGTGAGTGAAGTGTAGACTTCTGGCTTTAATTCACGGGGTTTAACAAAAATATTGCATTAGCCATTTTTTTTTCACAGTCCCTCCACTTTCACAGGCTCAAAATTAACTGGAGAGATTAACATAATTATCTCATTCTCATTATCTCTAGCCGCTTTATCCTGTTCTACAGGGTCGCAGGCAAGCTGGAGCCTATCCCAGCTGACTACGGGCGAAAGGCGGGGTACACCCTGGACAAGTCGCCAGGTCATCACAGGGCTGACACATAGACACAGACAACCATTCACACTCACACCTACGGTCAATTTAGAGTCACCAGTTAACCTAACCTGCATGTCTTTGGACTGTGGGGGAAACCGGAGCACCCGGAGGAAACCCACGCAGACACGGGGAGAACATGCAAACTCCACACAGAAAGGCCCTCGCCGGCCACGGGGCTTGAACCCGGACCTTCTTGATGTGAGGCGACAGCGCTAACCACTACACCACCGTGCTGCCCATCATCTCATCTCATCTCATCTCATCTCATCTCATCTCATTATCTCTAGCCGCTTTATCCTTCTACAGGGTCGCAGGCAAGCTGGAGCCTATCCCAGCTGACTATGGGCGAAAGGCGGGGTACACCCTGGACAAGTCGCCAGGTCATCACAGGGCTGACACATAGACACAGACAACCATTCACACTCACATTCACACCTACGGTCAATTTAGAGTCACCAGTTAACCTAACCTGCATGTCTTTGGACTGTGGGGGAAACCGGAGCACCCGGAGGAAACCCACGCAGACACGGGGAGAACATGCAAACTCCACACAGAAAGGCCCTCGCCGGCCACGGGGCTTGAACCCGGACCTTCTTGATGTGAGGCGACAGCGCTAACCACTACACCACCGTGCTGCCCATCATAATTATTAATATAACAATTATTTTTAATACTTGGATTCAAATCCACTAGTCTGCGCTGCCAAGGATCAGCACACCTAGGCTCCCGCCTTTGCCTGTCACCCGGCTCACAGTGCACCTGACCCCAGTGCCTGTCCTTGCAGGTGGTGAGCCCACATGGCGGCAGTTCCATGTAATTTCTTTGGGCTGTGTGTGGAGCATGAAATGGACAGGCGGATTGGGGTGGCATCAGCAGTAACGCGGGTGTTGTACTGGTCCGTCGTGGTGAGGAGGGAGCTGAGCCGGAAGGCAAAGCTTTCAATTTACCAGTCAATCTGCGTTCCAACCCTCACCTGTAGTCATGAGCTGTGTGTAGTGACCAAAAAAATGAGATCACAGATACAAGCGGCTGAAATGAGCCTTCTCTGTAGGGTGGCTGGGCTCATCCTGAGAGATAGGGTGAGGAGCTCAGACATCCAGAGGGATCTCGGAGTAGAGCCACTGATCCTTCATGTCGAAAGGAGTCAGCTGAGGTGGTTTGGGCATCTGATTAGGATGCCTCCTGGGCGCTTTCCTTTCGAGGTTTTCCGGGCACGTCCAACTGGGAGGAGACCTCGGGGTAGACCCAGAACATCTCATCTCATCTCATTATCTCTAGCTGCTTTATCCTGTTCTACAGGGTCGCAGGCAACCTGGAGCCTATCCCAGCTGACTACGGGCGAAAGGCGGGGTACACCCTGGACAAGTTGCCAGGTCATCACAGGGCTGACACATAGACACAGACAACCATTCACACTCACACCTACGGTCAATTTAGAGTCATCAGTTAACCTAACCTGCATGTCTTTGGACTGTGGGGGAAAACGGAGCACCCGGAGGAGACCTACGCAGACATGGGGAGAACATGCAAACTCCGCACAGAAAGGCCCTCGCTGGCCACGGGGCTCGAACCCAGACCTTCTTGCTGTGAGGTGACAGCGCTAACCACTACACCACTGTGCCACCAGACCCAGAACATGCTGGAGAGATTATACATCTCATCTGGCCTGGGAGCAGCTTGGGATCCCCCATAAGGAACTAGAAAGTGTTGCTGGGAAGAGGGACACCTGGAATACTTTGCTTAGCCTGCTGCCACAGCGACAAGAAAATGGATGGATGAATTCAAATCCTTTGCAGTCAATGACTGCCTGAAGTCTGGAACCCATGGACATCATCAAATGCAGAGTTTCCTCCCTTGAGATGCTTTGCCAGGCCTTTACTGCATTGGCAGCCATACGTGCCCATGCCATGACACCATCTCCACCATGTTTGACAGATGATGTACAACCCTGATTCTAAAAAAGTTGGGACAAAGTACAAATTGTAAATAAAAACGGAATGCAATAATTTACAAATCTCAAAAACTGATATTGTATTCTCAATAGAACGTAGACAACATATCAAATGTTGAAAGTGAGACATTTTGAAATTTCATGCCAAATATTGGCTCATTTGAAATTTCATGACAGCAACACATCTCAAAAAAGTTGGGACAGGGGCAATAAGAGGCTGGAAAAGTTAAAGGTACAAAAAAGGAACAGCTGGAGGACCAAATTGCAGCTCATTAGGTCAATTGGCAATAGGTCATTAACATGACTGGGTATAAAAAGAGCATCTTGGAGTGGCAGCGGCTCTCAGAAGTAAAGATGGGAAGATGATCACCAATCCCCCTAATTCTGCACCGACAAATAGTGGAGCAATATCAGAAAGGAGTTTGACAGTGTAAAATTGCAAAGAGTTTGAACATATCATCATCTACAGTGCATAATATCATCAAAAGATTCAGAGAATCTGGAAGAATCTCTGTGCGTAAGGGTCAAGGCCGGAAAACCATACTGGGTGCCCATGATCTTCGGGCCCTTAGACAGCACTGCATCACATACAGGCATGCTTCTGTATTGGAAATCACAAAATGGGCTCAGGAATATTTCCAGAGAACATTATCTGTGAACAGAATTCACCGTGCCATCCGCCGTTGCCAGCTAAAACTCTATAGTTCAAAGAAGAAGCCGTATCTAAACATGATCCAGAAGCGCAGACATCTTCTCTGGGCCAAGGCTCATTTAAAATGGACTGTGGCAAAGTGGAAAACTGTTCTGTGGGCAGACGAATCAAAATTTGAAGTTCTTTATGGAAATCAGGGATGACGTGTCATTCGGACTAAAGAGGAGAAGGACGACCCAAGATGTTATCAGCGCTCAGTTCAGAAGCCTGCATCTCTGATGGTATGGGGTTGCATTACTGTGTGTGGCATGGGCAGCTTACGCATCTGGAAAGACACCATCAATGCTGAAAGGTATATCCAGGTTCTAGAGCAACATTATGCTCCCATCCAGACGACGTCTCTTTCAGGGAAGACCTTGCATTTTCCAACATGACAATGCCAAACCACATACTGCATCAATTACAGCATCGTGGCTGCATAGAAGGGTCCGGGTACTGAACTGGCCAGCCTGCAGTCCAGATCTTTCACCCATAGAAAACATTTGGCGCATCATAAAACGGAAGATACGACAAAAAAGACCTAAGACAGTTGAGCAACTAGAATCCTACATTAGACAAGAATGGGTTAACATTCCTATCCCTAAACTTGAGCAACTTGTCTCCTCAGTCCCCAGACGTTTACAGACTGTTGTAAAGAGAAAAGGGGATGTCTCACAGTGGTAAACATGGCCTTGTCCCAACTTTTTTGAGATGTGTTGTTGTCATGAAATTTAAAATCACCTAACTTTTCTCTTTAAATGATACATTTTCTCAGTTTAAACATTTGATATGTCATCTATGTTCTATCCTGAATAAAATATGGAATTTTGAAACTTCCACATCATTGCATTCCATTTTGATTTACAATTTGTACTTTGTCCCAACTTTTTTGGCATCGGGGTTGTAGTATGCTTTGGATTATGAGCCTTTCCTTTCCTTCACTGTACGCTTCTCTTCCCAGCATTTTGGTACAAGTTAATCTTAGTTTCATCCGTCCAAAATAATCTTGTTCCAGAACTGAGCAGACTTTTATACATGATTTCTATCAAAGTCTAATCTGGCATTTCTGTTCTTGAGCATTACTGGTGGTTTGCATCTTGAACTAAACCCACTGTATTTGCATTCACAAAGGCGTCTCTTGATTGTAGACTTTGACAATGATACCCCGACCTCCTTGAGAGTGTTCTTGGCATCATAAAGGGGTTTTTCTTCACCAAAGGAAGAATTCTATGATCATCCACTTCAGTTGTCCTCCATGGTCTTCCAGGCCTTTTGTTGTTCCTGAGGTCGCCAGTGTATTACTTCTTTCTAAGAATGTACCAAATTGTTGATTTGGCCACTCCTACACTCTCATAAAATAAAGTACATTATTGTACCTTTCGGGGTACAATGGCTTGTTACTGGGGCACTACCCTCCCTCTTAGTGGAGCGGATAGCTGGTAAAATATTTCACTTGGTGAGCAAAGCACCAAATTTTGCATGAAACTTTGTCTGCATGTACCTGACCAAAAATCATCGTTGGCCACTCAAGTTTCCACCATTTTCAAGATGGCTGCCATGATTTTCAAAATGGTGTCATTTTTACAGTTTTCGCCTACTAGTTTTATTATTATATGCACCATTTTTAATTTAAATTCTTTTCTTTTGCTAATATCTACCTCAATATGACTCCCCATAGCCATAATAGTTATTTTGTACAAAACTAACGTGAATACGCACTGCGCATGCGCAAGACATTCCAGAAATACAGACTTTTTTTTATAAATAGCCGTTTACACTAAGACTCAGCGGATCTAATCTTCTGAGCAGTTACAACTACAGAGAGCAGTGCAAGACAGTCCTGATTTAAAGCATTTACAGGTGCCAGAACAGTTTATTCTACATCCACACTTGACCAGTTCCTGACATGATGCTGCTATAGGTGCTACTGACGTCCAATACGGCACCCAAACCCCATCATTTTTTGTCCAACCCCAACTTGATGGTGATGGTAAGTCCTGCGTTTTACAAAGTGACTGACCCCATGTGTGTCCAGCCTGTAGAATTGATCTTTTGATGTGTTCGACTAGGGCAGCTCTGGATGGTGGGATGTTGTTATAAGGCCGTTGTTTGCGGGCAAAAAGATCAAGACGAGTCTCATTAACTTTTGTTGAAATGCTTGACCGATCGTACATGATGACAACAAATTCCTCAATGACATCAATGTCTTGCTCTGTCAAAGAGTCACATGGTTTGCTTAGACTACGGAACGTTTCTGTGGCGTTGTCACACACATTCCAGGCCTGCCATGCTGTCTTTTTCCCTTTTCCAACAAACGCGGAAACGGTATCACAACCCGTGAATGCATGGAAAAAAGGCAATGCCTTTGATCTTGGACCCAGGTTGGCTACAATGGTATGAATTGGTAACCATCTCATATCTTTCCCTTTTCCAAATGTTATCCATAACTGTTCTAAACCCAAATCATCAAACACAGACACACCAATTACAACAACATCTGTGTCGGAGGAAACGATATTGACGGATTTACAACCACTAATCGCTGCATGCTTTGCATGCAGAAACATCCTAGTATCGGCCTCTTCGTGAGTACAGGGTGTCAATTCAGATATGACATCACGACCTGTATATACGGGGCGGATCGTAATGTATTTGGGAGACTTTGTATCAATAATGAACAAAGCTTACACTGAACCCCATGCCGAGTTTAACGGCAGTAAATTGCACCATTGTGCCCTGGTAGTGTTTGCAATTTACTCTTTTGAGAATATAAAACAACAGTTTCTTAGTTGGGCGGCACGGTGGTGTAGTGGTTAGCACTGTCGCCTCACAGCAAGAAGGTCCTGGGTTCGAGCCCCGGGGCCGGCGAGGGCCTTTCTGTGCGGAGTTTGCATGTTGTCCGCGTGGGTTTCCTCCGGGTGCTCCGGTTTCCCCCACAGTCCAAAGACATGCAGGTTAGGTTAACTGGTGACTCTAAATTGACTGTGAGTGTGAATGGTTGTCTGTGTCTATGTGTCAGCCCTGTGATGACCTGGCAAATTGTCCAGGGTGTACCCCGCCTTTCGCCCATAGTCAGCTGGGATAGGCTCCAGCTTGCCTGCGACCCTGTAGAAGGATAAAGCGGCTAGAGATAATGAGATGAGATGAGTTTCTTAGTTGCCCTTTTGAATCAAACTTTTATCATGCTCCTGGACAGTTTTGATCCAGGTTGAATTATTTTTGAAAGAATAGTCATTATAACTTCACTCACATAATAACCAAAGCCTTCTACATTAAAATTGTGAAAATCTGGCCAAAAAAACGACCACGATAAAGATATATGTCCATATTTCGGAAATTTGGTTGTTGAAAATGACGCCATTTTGAAAACGGCGGCGGCCATTAAAATGGCGGAAATCGCGGTGGCCAACGATTGTTTTGGAAACAGTATGGTTTGATCTACATGTGTGCCAATTTTCATGCTTTGCTCACCAAGTGAAATATTCTGGTGAAAATTTCATGTTAGCTGCTACACTATCTAAGGTACTTATTTGTACCCTTTATATGCTGCTTGGGAACATATATGTACTTTTGGTCCTAAAAAGGTACACATAGTTACCTTGAGGTCCAATAATGAGCCCTGGGGGTACATTCGTGTAGATTGTACCTTGGGGGATAGAACTGAACTCATACTGCACCCCTATTTCTGACAGTGTAAAGTCTGTTATCTCTCTGATAGGTATGTTTTGTGTGTTTTTTCACCTTAATGATGTCCTCCTTCACTTTCATCAACACCTCTTTGGACCACATATTGAGAGTTCCCATGAACAGCTTCCATATGAAAGTTCAACACTTGGAATGAACTCCAGACCTTTTAGCTCTTTAATTTGTCATGAAACTGCTAAACAGTCCATTGTTCAATGACTTTCAGGCCTGTGAAAATGGATGGAATGTGTAATAAATGGCTATAATTCCTGAAAGTCTACACTTTATTCGTATCTTGATTGCTTCATTTCAAATCCATTGTGGTGGTGTACAGATTATACCAAACTTACAAAAATTGTGACACTATTCATATACTTATGAACATGACTGTAAATATTGTTTAATAATTTGTCACCTTTTAGATCTCCTCAGTTTCTCCTCTGTATTATACTGTATGTCAGAGAACACTCGGTTAAAACACTGCTAAATGCGAATGAAATGCAAAGAACTCAAGCTCTTGGATTTGGAGAGGAAATAATTCTTATCCTCATTTTCACTAACTTGGCTCATCATGTGTGTTCAGGTATGCAAGTGATTGTTTCTGTTCTAACACACACACACACACACACACACACACACACACAAAATAAAACAGATCACTGTCTTCTTTGTCCTTACATTGAAGTGGGATTTCCTGTCTGTTTTAAGCTGAAACACTGTGTGTGTGTGTGTGTGTGTGTGTGTGTGTGTGTGTGTGTGTGTGTGTGTGTGTGTGTTGTTCTTGCAAAGACCTGAATCTTGCAATTAACTGCAAGGCTCAAGTGATAAATGAAGTTCACACTATTTTCTATTAAACCAAACATTGTGTCTTTTGCAACAAATATGTCATCACATGACTTTCCGGATTCTATGCAAATAGACAAAAATACATTGTCGCTGACGATGGGAATTTCGCAAGATTTCTGCATCTGGAGTTGTATTTGGATTTAAACCTCATGTGCATGTGTCCTAAACCTTTTTTAATTAAAATGAACAGATATATATATAATTTTTTTTAATATAAATATGAACTTTTTCCACAGAAGCACTAGAAACAGACTAACACTCATCAGCATGGTGTGTGAATTCTGGCTCTGAGAGTTCCTCAACGTCAGCTACATCATGTTCATAATTGGGCTCAACTAGTGATGGTGTGGGACTGTTCTTATATATATATATATATATATATATATATATATATATATATATATATATATATAAAGAGAGAGAGAGAGAGAGAGCGGCAGCTACAATTATTGACACCTTAACGATCTTTTGGCTGTTGCAAAAGTAGAAAAGACTTTCAATACGTAAATTGTGCATGAATAATTACTCAAACTTCTACTGGAAAAAAAAAGAGTTGATTCTCAATTACTTAGCGTATCAGATCACGTGACACCATTCCACAATTATCGACACCTTTGTCCACAGTTATCAACACCGTTCCACAATTATCGACACCCAGATTATTATTTATAAAAAATAATCGGTATGTGGTATTAAGTTAACAAACATTGTTTTTATTTAAAATTTGTTTTACATAGAATTATATTTAGGGGCGGCACGGTGGTGTAGTGGTTAGCGCTGTCGTCTCACAGCAAGAAGGTCCTGGGTTCGAGCCCCGGGGCCGGCGAGGGCCTTTCTGTGCGGAGTTTGCATGTTCTCCCCGTGTCCGTGTGGGTTTCCTCCGGGTGCTCCGGTTTCCCCCACAGTCCAAAGACATGCAGGTTAGGTTAACTGGTGACTCTAAATTGACCGTAGGTGTGAACGTGAGTGTGAATGGTTGTCTGTGTCTATGTGTCAGCCCTGTGATGACCTGGCCACTTGTCCAGGGTGTACCCCGCCTTTCGCCCGTAGTCAGCTGGGATAGGCTCCAGCTTGCCTGCGACCCTGTAGAAGGATAAAGCGGCTAGAGATAATGAGATGAGAATTATATTTAGTCCAAAATATATTTTATATAAATATATGGATGTCGGTGCTTACGTAAATGTGGAAGTAATTCTAATGTTTGTAAACAAATGAACTGATAATGTTTAACCTGTCAGAAAATCTTTGTTCCACATTCTACCCACTTTCTAAGTATTTTCATAGATCATATTTTGTTAATCATTCATTGTCATGGCGGCATGGTGGTGTAGTGGTTAGCGCTGTCACCTCACAGCAAGAAGGTCCTGGGTTCGAGCCCCGGGGCCGGCGAGGGCCTTTCTGTGCGGAGTTTGCATGTTCTCCCCGTGTCCGCGTGGGTTTCCTCCGGGTGCTCCGGTTTCCCCCACAGTCCAAAGACATGCAGGTTAGGTTAACTGGTGACTCTAAATTGACCGTAGGTGTGAATGTGAGTGTGAATGGTTGTCTGTGTCTATGTGTCAGCCCTGTGATGACCTGGTGACTTGTCCAGGGTGTACCCCGCCTTTCGCCCGTAGTCAACTGGGATAGGCTCCAGCTCGCCTGCGACCCTGTAGAACAGGATAAAGTGGCTACAGATAATGAGATGAGAATAGAAAAATCTGAATATTTCAAGCATGTAATTTTTATATACTTGGAATTTAATTCTGGTCTAATTCTATTTATTGCAGTAGGATTCCAAATACTCTATAAACATTCCATTCTGTTATGAATCAGAAAAAAAATTATTATAAATCACAGCACTTTTAATTTTTTTAAAGTACTTCATCTACTTCAACAATGTTACACAAAGATCGATCCATAACAGTTGTAAATGTCTCTTAATTCCACAGGGTGTCGATAATGGTGGACACCGGTGAAAGTGATCACTATTATCGACACCTCACATGACTGCTCAAACGCGTGTTTAGATACAAAATGGCGCCTGTCAAATGAAAGAGTAAGAAACGAAGTAGGTTTCAACAAGAAGATCATGAAATATCGATGATTTTGATCAGTAAAAACATGTCCATGATCTTTCCACCATGCTTACCTGTGATGATAACGTCTAGGTTTTTCTCAGATTGCTGATTGTGCTGAAAAAATCCATCTCAGGTAACGAGCTGTGTCATCAGAGGACAAAATCAAAGGGCGAGGTAGGTCTTCCGGTTCATTAATTAACCAATAATAACTGTTGGAACTGAAACTCACCTTTGTAAAATTGTTTTTTATTGGTAAATCTGAAAAGGTGTCGATAATTATGGACTGTCAGTAATTGTAGCCGCCACTCTCTTTCTGTCATATATATATATATATATATATATATATAATCATCTCTAGCCGCTTTATCCTGTTCTACAGGGTCGCAGGAGCCTATCCCAGCTGACTACGGGCAAAAGGCAGGGTACACTCTGGACAAGTCGCCAGGTCATCACAGGGCTGACACATAGACAACCATTCACACTCACGGTCAATTTAGAGTCACCAGTTAGCCTAACCTGCATGTCTTTGGACTGTGGGGGAAACCAGAGCACCCAGAGGAAACCCACGCGGACAACATGCAAACTCCACACAGAAAGGCCCTCGCCGGCCACGGGGCTCGAACCCGGACCTTCTTGCTGTGAGGCAACAGCGCTAACCACTACACCACCGTGCCACCCCTGCTTGCAATATTTTCAAATAAATTTAATTGGTTCTATGTTCCACAGGTAGGTCTACATGAACATAATTGAACTATCTGCCCTGTCCTCTGAACCTGCAGATACCCCTTCACATTTCTTCTTCAGTGAGAGTGCTTCTATGACATATTTCCTAGAATGCCATGATTTATATACACAGTGAAATGCAGAAAATACAAACCTGATGTGATAACATTTGCACAGCAGGACAGACATTATGAATGGTTCGAACTGTTGGATCTGGAGGCCCCAAGAGGTCTGTGAAGCATAGCCTGGGGGTCTGGAATCCTCCACACCATTTTGGTGGAACCCATTTTTCTCTAAACCTCAATAATTTCAAAAATCAACTTATAACTTGGGTCATAACTCAGCTACAATGAGGTCAACTTGGATCAAATGTGTTTGGAAATTTCAGGAGTAATAAAATTGAGTATAAATATGGAGACAATCATAGGAAATTGTGCGTGCTGATTGGTTGAGAAATTCAGACTATTTCTCGATAATCATCTCAAGCGTCCCAGCAAAATGGCGGCCAATCGTTTTGTCACCGTAAGTGAGGAAGAATTACAAATGATGAAAGAAAACACTGTTCCTGAAAGCACTAAAGATGCTACGACATTTGATCTAATACTATTCAAAGGTAAGGTGGAATTGTGATTTATTTTATCTATTTCAAAACAAAAATATTTTATGTGACTTGGCGTAGATAAGTGACATAAGTCTACATGCCGTTATTACATTTGCATGCCGCTTTTGAAGTTTGAAATAAATTAATTTTTAAATACATTTTTTTAAATAATCACCTGTGTATTTATACTAAAACAATTATCCACGGGGGCGTCGTGGCTCGGGTGGTTGGGGCGCCATGCCATGAATGCGGGCGACCTGGGTTCGATTCCGGCCCGAGGTCATTTCCCGATCCTTTCCTGTCTCTCTCTCCCGCTCATTTCCTGTCTCTACACTGTCCTATCCAATAAAGGTGCAAAAAGCCCAAAAAAATATCTTTAAAAAAAAAAAAAAACAATTATCCACCTCAGGCAATATCGGTGAATAATAACCTCGACTTTGTTTCGGTTATCTCATCTCATCTCATAGGGCGGCACGGTGGTGTAGTGGTTAGCGCTGTCGCCTCACAGCAAGAAGGTCCTGGGTTCGAGCCCAGGGCCGGCGAGGGCCTTTCTGTGCGGAGTTTGCATGTTCTCCCCGTGTCCGCGTGGGTTTCCTCCGGGTGCTCCGGTTTCCCCCACAGTCCAAAGACATGCAGGTTAGGTTAACTGGTGACTCTAAATTGACCATAGGTGTGAATGTGAGTGTGAATGGTTGTCTGTGTCTATGTGTCAGCCCTGTGATGACCTGGCGACTTGTCCAGGGTGTACCCCGCCTTTCGCCCGTAGTCAGCTGGGATAGGCTCCAGCTTGCCTGCGACCCTGTAGAAGGATAAAGCGGCTAGAGATAATGTGATGTGTGATGTGTGATCTCATCTCATTATCTCTAGCCGCTTTATCCTGTTCTACAGGGTCGCAGGCAAGCTGGAGCCTATCCCAGCTGACTACGGGTGAAAGGCGGGGTACACCCTGGACAAGTCGCCAGGTCATCACAGGGCTGACACATAGACACAGACAACCATTCACACTCACATTCACACCTACGGTCAATTTAGAGTCACCAGTTAACCTAACCTGCATGTCTTTGGACTGTGGGGGAAACCGGAGCACCCGGAGGAAACCCACGCGGACACGGGGAGAACATGCAAACTCCGCATAGAAAGGCCCTCGCCGGCCATGGGGCTCGAACCCGGACCTTCTTGCTGTGAGGCGACAGCGCTAACCACTACACCACCATGCCGCCCTGTTTCGGTTATTATTGAAATAATATTGGCTGGCGTTGAGTGATATATCAGACATATTCCATTCAACTAGCATGATATCTCCGTAAAGACAGTTTTATGTTGCCCGGACTTGGAGCTGCTAGCCGTTAGCCTGCGGCCATATTATCTGCCGAGGGAGTTCAGTCACGTGATCACCATCTGTGCTTACATTCCTCCGAAGGCAGATGCAGCCGCTGCATGTGAGAGGATTCACTCTGTCACAGCAAGGCTGCAGACACAGCACCCTGAGACATTTATGATAATTTCTGGGGACTGAAGGAAGCTGAAGGAGAAGCTGAAGGAGAACAGCATGAGGGAGGTCTGGGAAGGTGTGAAAACCATCACAGGCCACAATACAAAGACCAGAGTCGTTGAGGGGACAGTGGAGAGGGCGAACGAGTTGAATGACTTCTTCAATCGGTTCAACCAGCCCACGTCCCCCCCACCCTCTCCCTCACTGCAGCCATCTCTCCTTCTTCCCTCAACACACCTTCCCCCAGTCATCACAGCAGCCCCCTCCTCAACACAGACTCCTCTATGCATTACTGCAGACCAGGTCAGAGGTCAACTGAGGAAGCTTCACCCCAGGAAAGCAGCAGGCCCGGACAAGGTGTGTCCACGACTACTGAAGACCTGCGCTGCTGAACTGGGTGAACCACTCCAACACATCTTCAACCTCAGCCTGCAGCTGGGAAGAGTGCTAACCCTCTGGAAGACATCATGTATCGTTCCAGTTCCCAAAAAGAATCAGCCCAGCGAGCTGAACGACTTCCGACCGGTGGCGCTCACTTCACATCTGATGAAGATGTTAGAGCGGCTCTTCCTCAGCCTCCTCAGACCCCAGGTACAACATGCCTAGGTCTGTCTGCAGTTTGCGTACCAGGCAGGTGTTGGTGTGGAAGACTCCATCCTCTACCTGCTACACCGAGCCCACTCGCATCTGGATAAGGGAAATGGCACAGTGAGGATCCTCTTCTTGGACTTCTCGAGTGCCTTCAACACCATCCAGCCCTTACTGCTTCAGGACAAACTGAACAGGATGCGAGTGGACCCCTGCCTGGTCACCTGGATCTCCAGCTACCTCACTGACAGGCCGTAGTACGTCAGGCTGAAGAACATCACGTCTGGCACTGTAATTAGCAGCACTGGAACACCCCAGGGCACGGTGCTGGCCCCTCTTCTCTTCACCCTGTACACCGCGGACTTCTGCTACAACTCGGAGCTGTGTCACATTCAGAAGTTTGCCGATGACACAGCCATCATTGGGTGTATCAGTGACGACAGAGAGGAGGAGTATAGAAGCCTGGTGAGGGACTTTGCTGTGTGGTGCAACAGGAACCATCTGCAGCTCAACACCTCGAAGACCAAGGAGCTGGTCATTGACTTTGGGAGGTCCAGACCAAGGTCACGACCAGTTCTGATCGAGGGAGTCGAGGTGGAGGCTGTGGATTCCTACAAGTACCTCAGGCTGTGGCTGGACAGCAAGCTGGACTGGACTTGGAACACCAATCACTTATACAGGAAGGGACAGAGCAGGCTATACTTCCTTAGGAGGCTGCGGTCCTTTAACATCTGCAGGAAACTTCTGTGGATGTTCTATCAGTCTGTGGTTGCCAGTGTCCTGTTTTACACCGTGGTGTGCTGGCGGGGCAGCACATCCAAGAAGGACACATCCAGGCTGGACAAACTGATCAGGCGGGCCGGCTCTATGGTCAGCATGAAGCTAGACTCTCTGGTGACGGTGGCAGAGGTCTATGGACAAACTATTGAACATCATGGATGATGCCAGTCACCCTCTGCACACCGTCATCAGCAACCAGAGGAGCCTGTTCAGTGACAGAATGCTTCTTTCCAAGTGCAGGACGAACAGACTCAAAAACTCCTTTGTCCCTCATGCCATCAGACTGTACAACTCCTCTCTGGGGGAGAGGAGGGGTAACAGGAGGACAGAGGACGGGAAGGAGCAGTAGCCTAGCCTAACAATAAGCAATACCGGACAATGTGCAATATAATGTGCAACATCTTTCCTGCTTCCCCACACACACACACACACACTTACCCTAACCCCGCTTCTCCCCCCTTTCCCCCCTCCTCTCTTCCCCATATCTTATTCTTTTATATTTGTATATGTAAATACTTAAGGGCGGCACGGTGGTGTAGTGGTTAGCGCTGTCGCCTCACAGCAAGAAGGTCCTGGGTTCGAGCCCCGGGGCCGGCGAGGGCCTTTCTGTGTGGAGTTTGCATGTTCTCCCCGTGTCCGCGTGGGTTTCCTCCGGGTGCTCCGGTTTCCCCCACAGTCCAAAGACATGCAGGTTAGGTTGACTGGTGACTCTAAATTGACCGTGAGTGTGAATGGTTGTCTGTGTCTATGTGTCAGCCCTGTGATGACCTGGCGACTTGTCCAGGGTGTACCCTGCCTTTCGCCCGTAGTCAGCTGGGATAGGCTCCAGCTTGCCTGTGACCCTGTAGAAGGATAAAGCGGCGAGAGATAATGAGATGAGATGTAAATACTTAATTTATTTTAATTTATCTAGAAGTTTTTCTCTATTTCTTTTCTCTGTTTATCTGTAATGATGCTGCTGGAATCTTAATTTCCCTGAGGGAACCCTCCCAAAGAGATCAATAAAGTTTTATCTAATCTAATCTAATCTAATCTAATGATATGGGACGAGTCAAAGACGAATAGCTGAATGGAATATATCTGATATACCACGAAAAAAGCTAACCAATATCCATCCATCCATCCATTATCCGTAGCCGCTTATCCTGTCCTACAGGGTCTCGGGCAAGCTGGAGCCAGTTTGAGGTTTGTTATCAAGTTCCTAACAAAGTGTCCCGTATGTATAATAATCACTGATATTCACTTCACCTTCGACGAATAGTTGTTAATTATTTGGCTCTAATAAACAGACACTAATGTTCATGAAATGAATATTATACAAAGAGGGTCCATGGAACTTATGTTGCAATCAAATAGATCTTTGGCTACAAAGAAGGGTTTGAGAACCCCTGCTTTAGATCATGTAAACCCAGTTTGTTAAATTTTTTTTTTGAGTAATTAGCTCCCCCTACATGGTAAAGTAGTGAACAGGAGAAAATGAGAATAATTTGTATCAGAGACTGTATCAAAAGTCATACTGCACTCCAGAGACTGTCGGAAAATAAATCTGATGATGTCAATGGAAAATATTTGTACTCTAGACATATCAAAATATGTAATTTATCTTGTCTTAACTTGAAACCTGAGTCAGTTCACTGATTCATTCAAGTTTGGAAGACACAGGATGTTAGAGTTGTGACATCTGGATTTTTGTTTAGGCAAGGAGTTTAATTTTAGGCATGTGTATACTGGCTAATCCTACACACGCAGTCTTTCTGTTCAGAATGCTGAGTTTAAATTAAATATCTTGACCATCATATAATCAAAGTCCTATGTAATCATCCATCCATCATCTGTAGTCAATTATCCTGTGCAGGGTCACAGGCAAGCTGGAGCCTATCCCAGCTGACTACGGGCGAAAGGCAGGGTACATCCTGGACAAGTCACCAGGTCATCGCAGGGCTGACACACAGACACACAACCATTCACACTCACGGTCAATTTAGAGCCACCAATTAACCTAACCTGCATGTCTTTGGATTGTGGGGGAAACCGGAGCACCCTAGGAAACCCACGCAGACACAGGGAGAACATGCAAACTCCACACAGAAAGGCCCTCATCAGCTGCTGGGCTCGAACCCAGGACCTTCTTGCTGTGAGGCAACAGCACTAACCACTACACCACCGTGCCACCCCTATGTAATCATATACTGACAAAATGTGCACCGTGTTTTAGCGTTTCAGAGCCTCCTTTGGGCTTTTGAACAAGGCCCTGCCCCTTTAACTGCTTAGTTATATGCTGAAATTGGATTCTGTGTCACTAATTTGACAGAAATGAGCTTAAAGCTAGATATTTACAAGAAGAGGAGTTTTCTGCATTGGCCATTGGTGGGCCACCATACATATTCTCTCCCATTCACAGAGCACACAGAGTACAGACTCAGGGAATGGATGGTGAACGGCCAATCCCACCATAACGAGCCTATCCCCAAACCCAGTGAGGGTGGCACGGTGGTGTAAGTGGTTAGCACTGGTGCCTTACAGCAAGAGGGGTCTGGGTTCGAGCCCAGCAGCCAACAGGGGCCTTTCTGTGTGGAGTTTGCATGTTCTCCCCATGTCTGCGTAGGTTTTCTGTAGGTGCTCCGGTTTCCCCCACAGTCCAAAGACATGCAGTTAGGTCAACATGGGATGGCCTTGGGCTCAAGTGCCCAAGAGTGGCAGCGCACACGTATGCAGTAGCTTTGCTCTCCTATGACAAACTAAATTTCATTGTGCAGTGACAATAAAGGCATTCTATCTATCCATTTTCCCAGTGGAACTTCCCTCTGCAGGAAAGACTGGGTCACATTAAATCGTGAGAGAGCCAAGGTTGGCAAAACAGGAGAGAACTTTCTGAATTGGGGACTCACTGCAAGCGCTGCATGCCCCTGTGGTGAACCTGTCCAAACCATGGATCACCTACTCCGAGGATGCCCCTGGGCCCAAGTTGCTCTGACCAAGACCTGCTGGAAGCTAACAAAGCTGCTCTAGTTTGGATACAGTGGTGGCGTGATAAGATATGATGAGGACAGAGCACACAAACTGGATTTTTTCTTCTTGGCAGATATTGAAAAAAAAAGTCCATTTGTGATGTGATATTAGTACTAATGTATTGTATATTGATGCAGTATTTTCATCATTATTGCTGCGAGAAGTTAGTGGTTGTGCCACAATGATGTCACAGGAACATTGCTAACAGTTACGATGGAAAAAAATTGAGAAAACATTTCAACACCTTCAAAGATAATGACCAAGTTTCATTATCAACTTGTAAAAACTATTGAGCAAGAGCTTCTTTTATTACTCACCATTTTCCAGTCATATTCATGGGCATATTTATGAGAAATCCAATAATCTACAAGATGGCAAGCATGACGGTGTTGACTGCAGTATTGGCATGAAAGTCAAACCTTTGGAACTGGTGTTTTTGCAGGAGGTACAGATGAGGAGGTGACTGAGATGGACAGACTGCTGCGAACAATCTGACCTCCATCTTGGAAAAACCAAAGAAAATTCCCCCCTCAACTCAGAATTCCTACTTGGAAGTTTGGCACGGTCTTCTCAACCCTGAGTTCAACAAGTAATGTCAAATCAACATGGCTTACAGCATCAATAGTAAACAAAGCAGCACTTTTTACTGTTAAATGAGTTATTCTGTATATGCACACACAAGTATTTGCTTCAGATAAATCAACATAGACAGGTTAGCTTGTTAAAGCTATAACATTGACTATACAGTTGTTTTGAGGAAGTAAATATGAGTGTTTCTGTGAATACTGAGAAATTTGTGTCCCAGAGCCATCTCTAGGCCTGTCTAATGTGGAGAGATCTAAAACCTATACATACAGCAAGAACTCCCTGTGAAAAGATTCAGCAGATCTCTCTGATATTTCATAGTTGTTGGGGGAAAAAAATCAAAATAAGTGTGAAAATGGCCAACTTGGCTTGTCCGACCTGCAACCTTGGTTTGAACAAACAGTGTTATTTCTCCACTGAAAGACAGCAGACAAGATGACCCTCTGTGCATGTCATGGATATGAGTGTTTAAAGAAAATACAACTAAACTTGATGCAGTTTTTAATCATTTCGAATGCAGCTCAGCCAAAGTAGGTGTCCCACTAGGGTTGCCACCCGTCCAGTATAAATAGCAGTGGTTCTCAACCGGGGGGGCGCGCCCCCCTGGTGGGGCGCGGAGGTACTCCAGGGGGGTCGCGAGTAGGCTTCATGTATGGAGGAAAAAAAAATCTGGGGCTAACAGGCTATAGTAGCTAAGCAGATGCAAAACATTTACCCATGTCAAAATGCAGGACATTGGACTATTATATACAAATCAATACTATTATAAAATCTATCATCAATCTATCATAAAATCTTGTGTGTAGGTTATTTTAAGCCCGTGACGCGAACATGATGCAACGTCACGTGAGTGAGTCTGCATACCGTGGCCACCGTGTGAGTGCTTGCCACACACACACTAGTCTGGTTTCTTGCCGAGTTAACTCGTGCCGACTCTCGCTAGTCTACTATCATCAATCCATCGATACAGCGCAAAACCCAAACAGTCTTTTTAAAGACTACTACCCCACTCTGTATTTTTGCTTTCCCCATTTCAGCTCTACCCAAATAATTTGTTGTTTTTGTTGTTTTCTTACTGCTAGTCTACTACCCCTTTGCCTTTTTCACCCTGCGTGTGAAAAATCCAACTGTCCCACACACACACACTCAAACGAGTAAGTACACCATTCACACCTCGTTAAAATTTGCAACTATAAAATCCCCGAATAAAGATATCGATCGTGTTTCTCACTGATAAGCCCCATACGTTCCCTCTGGTTAGCCCCCTTAGCCTACTACAGACTTAGCCTACTACAGACTTATCGTTACAACTTTATTACACACGTTTATTCACAAATACTTTAACAAAATGGATAGATTTCTTGTCAAAAAACCCAAGACAACTGACGTAGGTCTACCACCAGCTGCGAGAAAGCTTCGGAGGTATGATGAATCATACCTGCAGTTTGGTTTTACTGTCACCTCTGATCTTCGTCCTCAGTGTGTCGTGTGTGCCGAGGTGCTGGCAAACGAAAGCATGAAGCCATGCAAACTTAAAAGGCACCTCGAAACGAAGCATGCTGGCCTGAAGGACAAACCACTTGAATACTTTCAAAGAAAGCGTGATGGCCTGCATCAGCAACAGGCAACAATTTCCGTGCACAGCACTGTATCTAAGCAGTGCCTGGAGGCATCATATGTGGTGGCAAAAAGAATAGGTAAGCTAGGCAAACCGCACACTGATGCCGAGAAATTCGTTTTGCCAGCTGCGCAGGACATGTGCAGAATATTCTTCGGGGATAGTGCAGCAGCCAAATTAGGCACCGTGCCACTTTCAAATGACACAGTTGCTCGGAGAATTGCTGATATGTCCAATGATATCAGAGAGCAATTAATACAGTTTATTAAAAATAGTCCATACTATGCCTTGCAGTTGGATGAGTCTACCGATATTGCTGGACAGGCACAGCTTCTTACATATGTCAGGTATGTCAGGGATAAATTAATTGAGGAGGATGTCCTTTTTTGCCGCCCTCTTCAGTCACACACAACTGGAGAGGCCATCTTCAATGTCCTTGATTCATTTATTCGCGAGAATGGGTTGGCGTGGGACCGATGCGTTGGCTTGTGCATGGATGGCGCACGAGCAATGACGGGCCGTGAGCAAGGTCTAGCTGCTCGCGTTAAGCAGGTAGCTCCACTTGTAAAATGGACCCATTGCATGGTTCATCGCGAAGCACTCGCTGCAAAAAAAATGCCGTCTCTGTTGGAATCCGTGCTGAACCAATCAGTAAAAATGATCAACCTCATCAAGTCACGGCCGCTAAACTCTCGCTTGTTTGAGGTCCTCTGTCAGGAGATGAGGTCAGAGCACGAACAGCTGCTTCTGCACACTGAGGCTCGCTGGCTGTCCAGGGGGCGGGTGTTACAACGTTTGTATGAGCTGCGAGATGAGGTGAAGCGGTTTTTGACACAAATCAATTCAGACCTGGCGAAAAATCTGGATGACCCTTTGTGGCTGGCGTGTCTCTCCTATTTGGTCGATATATTTGACCGCTTGAATGGCTTGAACCTGTCTTTGCAAGGCCGAGAAACTCACATTTTGCTTCTCGCAGAGAAAGTGGATGCCTTCAAGCAAAAACTTGACCTCTGGTGTGGCCGCATCAGTCGGGGGAACTGTGATATGTTCCCAAGCCTTGCAGACTTTATCAGTAATGCAGGCACTTCCCACGATTTCTCATCTGTCTTTCAAGCAGCGTCAGAGCACCTGTCGGTAATGAGAAAACAGTTTGCGGCATACTTCACAGAGGATTATCGCTCTTTTGCGTGGGTTCGAGATCCATTTGTGTGTACTGCTGACGAACTTCCAGTTGACATG